>NC_057801.1:496457435-496476607 GCF_018294505.1 Triticum aestivum | reverse complement strand
GCGATGGTGGCGTCGGTCATGGCGGGGAAGCGCGAGGGAGAGGAGCTGGAGAGGAGAGGGGGTGTCTGGGGGGTTCGGGGGAGCGAGGGAGGCCGATCCACGACGTCACCGGGCGAGGGGAGCGGCGAGGCGGCGAGCAGGTGCGTGGCGCGCGCTGCGGTCGCCGTCGGGCACCTGCCTGCCTGCCTGGCCGGCAAGCAGCTCGCTGGAGCGGCGCTGGGCTGGGCCGGCAGGTGGGCCGGGAGCAGGCGTCAGGTAAGTTTTTTCCATTTCTTTCTGTTTTCTGTTTTTTTTAATACTTCTGCAACTTTGTTGAATTAAATAAAATACTTAGGCAACTCCTAAAATCACCAAACTACTCCTGGTCCATAGTTGGATTATTTCCAACATGAAACATTTTAGTTTGGAGATACTTGAGCATTTAAATATTTTATATAATTTTAAATGCCCAAATTCAAATATTTATGATTTAATTCAAAAACCCTAAAATGGCCTAGGAAAATGTGCATCACTTTTGGCAGAGGTTCTGAACCAAGACAAAAATGATGGGCATTTTAGAAGGGCATTTCAGGTTCATTGAAAAAGTTTTTAGTAAACCCTAATTGGTTTCAGAGGGGACTGGGGGTTCTGTCATCCCCATTTCAGGTTTCTGATGAAAGAGTAAACATGATGCAACACTCTAATGCATGGCTAACTAGGGTGTGACAACTCACCCCCACTCAAAAGAATCTCGTCCCGAGATTTGGGTTCCTCCGGAAAGAAGGTGGGATACTCAAGTCGAAGACGATCCTCCCTTTCCCAAGTTGCTTCATCCTCAGAATGGTGCGACCATTGTACTTTGAGAAACTTGATATTATGACGTCGAGTGGTACGCTCGGCCTGATTGAGGATACGAATGGGGTACTCTCGATATGTAAGATTATCTTGGAGATCAAGCGTTTCGTAGTCCACTCCACGGATAGGATCCGAGAAGCAACGCCTAAGTTGAGAAACGTGGAAGACATCGTGGACTCTGGAGAGGTGTGGAGGTAGTTCCAACTGGTAGGCAACTTCTCCTCGTTTAGCGAGAATGCAAAAAGGTCCAATGTAACGAGGAGCCAATTTGCCTTTGATACCGAAACGATGGGTTCCCTTCAGAGGGGTAACCCGAAGGTAAGCCTTCTCGTCAACCTCGAAAGTCATAGCCTTATGTTTTCGGTCATATTGACTCTTTTGACGAGATTGGGCTGTTTTCAACTTTCACGAACGATGCGAACTTGTTCTTCTGCTTCCTGAATCATATCTGGGCCAAAGAATTGTCTTTCCCCGGTCTCTGACCAGTTAAGGGGTGTTCGACACCGTCGTCCATAGAGAACTTCAAAAGGGGCTTTACCCAAGCTAGATTGATAGCTGTTGTTGTAAGAGAATTCGGCAAATGGAAGGCACTTCTCCCAATCCATTCCGAATGAGATAACAGAGGCTCGAAGCATGTCTTCTAGGATCTGGTTGACGCGTTCCACTTGACCACTCGATTGAGGGTGAAAAGCGGTGCTAAAGGAAAGGCGGGTTCCCATAGCGTTTTGGAAACTTTCCCAAAATCGAGAGGTGAAAAGACTTCCTCTATCCGAGTTAATTTCCAAGGGAACACCATGGAGAGACACTATTCGGGAGATGTATAAGTCTGCCAGCTGACTAGCGGTTATACTCTCGCGAACAGGTAAGAAATGGGCTACTTTGGAAAGACGATCGACAACGACGAAGATAGCATTATTCCCTCTCTTGGTCCTGGGAAAACCGGTAATGAAATCCATACCAATTTTATCCCATTTCCATTCAGGAATAGCTAAGGGTTGAAGGGTGCCAGCAGGCCGTTGATGCTCTGCTTTTACACGACGGCAGACGTCGCAGCTAGCAATATACTGAGCAATTTCTCTCTTCATCCTAGTCCACCAGAACCTCTGGCGTAGGTCCTGATACATCTTAGTACTACCGGGATGAATGGTGAGAGGAGATTCATGAGCCTCCTTAAGGATCAATCGCCTCAGGTTTCGCACTTTGGGAACCACTAGTCGATTCCCGAAGTATACGACCCCTTGATCATTAATGGAGAAACAATTCGCAACTCCTTTCTTGATGTTTCTCTTGATGCGGGAAATTCCCAGATCTACCTTCTGTGCTTTGATGATCTGGTCCGTAAGGGTTGGTTTCGCCACCAAGGTGGAAAGAAAACCTTGAGGAACAATGTGAAGGTTAAGCTTCCGAAATTCCTCATGGAGAAGCGGTTGACTTTGTTGTAGCATTAGGTTGTTACAATAAGATTTACGACTTAGCGCATCAGCCATGACGTTGGCTTTCCCTGGGGTGTAAGTTATTCCTAAGTCGAAATCTGTGATCAACTCAACCCAACGTCTTTGCCTGAGATTCAAATCCGGTTGGGTGAAAATGTACTTCAGACTTTGGTGATCAGTGAATATTTCGCAACGGTTACCGAGGAGGTAATGTCGCGAGGTCTTAAGTGCATAGACTACGGCTGCAAGCTCTAGATCATGAGTAGGATAATTCTCCTCATGTGGGTGCAATTGCCGTGAAGCGTAAGCAATTACATGTCGATCTTGCATGAGAATGCAACCTAATCCTTGTCGCGAGGCGTCGCAGTAGATAACAAAGTCCTTAGAGAAGTCTGGCGGTACCAGCACGGGAGCAGAAGTTAGGCGTCTTTTCAGTTCCTGAAAGCTGTGCTCACATTGTGGAGTCCATTCGAACCTTTTATCTTTCTTTAGGAGTTCGGTTAGAGGTTTAGCAACTTTGGAGAAGTTCTCGACAAAGCGACGACAATAACTCGCTAAGCCCAGAAAACTCCGAACTTGCTTGACCGATTCAGGTGGAGTCCAATTAAGGACGGCTTGAACTCGCTCAGGGTTAACAGCAATACCTTTACCAGATATTACATGACCCAGATAGGTCACTTCCGACAACCAGAATTCACATTTAGAAAATTTGGCATAAAGGCGATGCTCTCGAAGTTTCTTCAACACTAGCCTTAGATGTTCGGCATGTTCTTCCTCGTTCTTGGAGTAGATGAGTATATCATCGAGGTAAACCACGACGAATTTATCCAAATACTCCATGAAGATTGAGTTCATTAACCGAGAAAAGGTGGCTGGAGCATTGGTTAAACCGAAGGACATGACGGTGTACTCGTATTGGCCATAACGAGTAACAAAGGCCGTTTTAGGAATGTCCCCGTTTCTGATTTTGATTTGATGGTAGCCCAACCTCAAATCCATCTTGGAGAAGACTGAGGATCCAGCGAGCTGATCATACAGGTCGTTGATCCTGGGGAGCGGATATTTGTTCTTGATTGTGACCAAATTGACAGGTCGATAATCTACAACCATCCGGTCCATACCATCCTTCTTCTTGACGAATAGGACGGTGCAAGCCCACGGAGATGAACTAGGTCGGATGAAACCCTTTTTCAAGGACTCATCGAGTTGTTTCTTAAGCTCGGCTAGTTCTAGTGGTGCCATCTTATAGGGTCTTCTAGCAATCGGGACGGTTCCTGGAATGAGGTCTATTACGAACTCAACATCCCTGTCAGGTGGAACACCTGGTAATTCCTCTGGGAAGACATCCGGGAAGTCACGGACTACCGGATTGTCCTCAAGATCTGGCAAAGGGCTGGCGTTAAGAGAATATAGTTGTCGCTTGGCTAATCGGGTCAAGACATTGACTATCTTGCCCGAAGGATGAGTGAGTTGAACAGTCCTAGAGAAGCAATCAATTTTGGCATGATGAGCTAACATCCAGTCCATACCCAAAATGATATTAATATCTGAAAATTTGAGAGCTATCAAAGATGCAAGGAAAACAAGTCTGTCGACTTGGATTTCATTTCCATAACTTACCCTGGAGGTCTGCCATCTAGAACCAGGAGTAGAAATTTCCATAGTGGATGGCATGTCACAGAATGCGGTGTTATGCAAATGAGCATAGTTCTCGGATATAAATGAATGAGAGGCTCCTGTATCGAAAAGAATAGATGCCGAGTGGCAATTAACAAGAAGCGTACCGAGAACGACGTTGGGATCCTCTTGAGCTTCTTCGGCAGGGATACAGTTGACATGGCCACGTGTAGCGGTGGCCGGCTTGGTGTGGAACACTTTCCCTGTTGGCTTGCCACGGCCAACAGCTTTAGCAGATTGGTTGGGGTTGGTCTGGGGACACTCACGCATATAGTGGCCAGATTCCCCACACTTGAAACAAGTCATGGAACTGGTACGTGGAGGAGCATTGTTGGTTGGACCACCATAGGGCTTGGCTGGTGCAGACTGTTGTATGGGGCGAGGCGCCTGGAAGGATGGCCTCGGTGTGAACCTGGGTGGCAGGGCAGTGTTGGGCACCCACACGCGACGCTTCTGAGGACCAGCACCGGATGAGGAACCCATGTCACGGCCATGCTTGCGTGTTGCGTCATAATCAGTCTGACCAGTCTCAGCACTGATGGCCTTGTTAACAAGTTTCTGAAAGGATGTGCACTCATGCAGACGGAGGTCGCGGCGAAGCTCAGGACTAAGTCCCTTACGGAACCTTGCTTGCTTCTTGGCATCGGTAGAAACTTCCTCAGTTGCATATCGTGCGAGGTTACCGAACTCCCTGCTGTAAGCATCCACAGAGAGTCGGCCCTGAGTGAAACTGCAGAATTCCTCACGTTTACGGTCCATGAGACCCTCCGGAATGTGATGTTCACGGAAAGCCTCGCTGAATTCAGCCCAAGTAGTGACATGGCCCACTGGGCACATAGCTCCATAATTCTCCCACCATAGACTGGCGGGGCCTTCAAGATGATATGCAGCAAAGGTGACCTTGTCAGACTCAGCTACTAGCGCGGAACGCAGCTTGTGAGAGATACTGCGAAGCCAGTCATCAGCGTCGAGAGGCTCGACGGAGTGGTGGAACGTGGGTGGATGTAACTTGATAAAATCACTGAGTGACACCATGTTAGTCCTCTGATGGTGTGCTGTGTTCTGTTCAATACGCTCCAACAAACGGTTGGTCTCCCGCTTGTTTCTTTCGGCTTCCATCATAACCTCGGCTAGGGAAGGAGGATGAGGCAGATTTGCATTCCTGACTTCACTGCCTTCGGCCTGCTCTTGAGGAGCAGGGTTAGTGCGTGTGTTGACCATCCTAGGTAAACAAGACAATGATTTAGTCAGAATGATAAAATTCCGACATAGGATACAGAATGTAAGGAATAACTCGGAATGCAAGATGATCATCCGTATGACATGGTAGATACAGAAACCGCTTCTTTATTCCATCGTCATACACACCATACAGGGTTTAGTACAAGACTAAACAAGGTACTATTACGGTGAAAAGAGGATTACATCTCATCGGAGGCATTCCCAGCTCCTATACATTATTTTTCTACACCTCCGGAAGGCGATACAAACTAGGTCATATCCCACAAGTCACGCAGGACGATAGATGACACAGCTAACACGAACTAGTGATACTATCACTAACTCAGACCGATCCGTAGTAGTCCTCGTAGAAGTCACCTCCATAGCCTGGAAGCTCAACATGATCATCCGGAAACAGACGATCTCGCGGAGCTTGTGGACCATAGGGGCTAGGATGAGGTCTTGGACCAACAGACGGTGGCCTGCGGGGACCGCGAGGTGGGGTGATGCCTCCTACATCACGCCAACCCATCACGTCTGGCAAAGCAGATCTCACAGGATAGAGATCGCGCATATCCGAATATCCAGCTTGCACCGCCGGTGCAAACTGAGTCAATGTGGCCCAATGGTCAGCACGGGTATTGAAGAGCTCTAACCTCAAGGCCCGATTTTCACGGTCCTTATCCTCGAGCATCTCAGCAGTGGTGCGAGTCCGTGAATCCTCCTGAGTGGGGTCAGCATAGATAGCCTGGAGATACCCTTGTGCTCCCGGAAGTGATCCTGGCATATACCGGAAATCAGAGTCCCGAAATAGGCCAGACCTGACTCGCATGATGGTCATCATAGAGTAGGCGGCGTCCTGCACAGCCATCTCAATAGTAACCCCGAGTCCATAGGAGCAGTGAAGGGGCTCGGTGGATCCAGGATAAGATGGAAATATCCTGACAGTGCAGAGATACTGGCTTTGATTAAAGTCTTGGAATTGCTCTTCGACCGTGTACTCAGGATAGCAACGGTATCCAGCCTCAGTCATTACCCTGACAAACATGGCAGTATGGCCGGGTACATCTAGGCATCGAGTCAGGCGAACCACTTGATTGAGGTCGCGAGTGGCCATCTGAAAACACAATCATAATGCAAAGGCATTAGAATTTCTAGCAAAATTTCGGCAGCATAACAGCTGTAAATGCTCAAGAAGGATTTTGAGACATTTGACAAAGGATTTCGTACACACTCAACATCATCATATCAAAGTTCTGAGTCCATTCTAACAACATAATGTGGTAGTAGAACTGAACTAGGCTTGTATCCATCAAACCTATAAGGTACTACTGATTAGTAACACGTGAACCTGATAGAGAGAAAAGATCCTAATTCCTTAACCCCCGGTGGAAGAATAGTCTGACTCAGATCAGAATGTCATAAGATAAAGGAGTAAAAAGAGCCTTACGTTCCAACCCACAAACAATTCCCCTACATATAACTAAAGAATTTCTAGACTCAACATCGACCAGTTTGGCTTGGAGAACCTACAGGCAGTCCGGCTCTGATGCCAACGCTGTCAGGACCCCGACTCGATGACACATCGATCTAGCCTGTAACACCTCATATCACTTTGCGGCCTCACGCACGGTATCCCCACGGGTGTCGCCTTACCTTTGCCCGGGACCGTTTGCGCCTTTTGGCTCACGTATATGATAGTGTCGCTAGCATCCATATGTTAAGGAGCCCGGGCTGACATGACTAGTTGTAAACCCAAAGTGGCACAGACTTACAGGGACAGGCATCCATGACCCAGCAATGAACGTGTCGGTCATCAGCAAGTGGGTCCGGGCTGTAGCACTGGGCTAGCAGGACTCCGGTAAACCGGGCTGTAGCGGGCTAACAGGACTCCGGTACTCAATGTGTGACATTTCCCCGAAGGGACAGACACAGGAACGAAGAAGGACACATGCCGGCCAGCCTAAGTGTTCCAGAGCAGTAGCAAGCTACCATGGCTCAGTGGTAACACTAGGAGACATTTCCCGGTAAGAGAGGCTACTAAGGATAAACAACTAGATAGTCAGATCCCACACATACCAAGCATTTCAATCATACACACAATATGCTCGATATGTGCAAATACAACAAGGCATCACAACATGACTCTATGGCACAAGTACTTTATTTAAGGCTCAGAGAGCCACACATAACATACACAAAGGTACGGGTCACACGACCCAGCATTCAAGTCATACAGTCATACAAACCAGCAGCGGAAGTAACTTGTCTGAGTACAGACAACTAGAAAATAAAAGAGGCTTGGAAAGCCTAGCTATACTACGTGGTCCTTCACAATCTTAGGATCACCACCTGGGTCTTAGCCTACTCATTGATGTCAACGTCTACGTAGAACCCATCAGAAGGGGTTGCAGCGTCTTCTGTAAAAATGTAAATTATAGCAACATGAGTACAAAGGTACTCAGCAAGACTTACATCAGATCCTATATACATGCATATTATCAAGAAGGGTTGGTGGAGTTGTTGCAGCAAGCCAGCTTTGACTCTTGGCTAGGCTAACCTACGAGACTCCAACTTGAAATGATTTTGCATACACGAGTCCACTACTCACCAATTCAATACACTACCGAGGATCCACCTCCGTCTTCCTACGGAAGAGCCATCCTCCGCACTCACACTTATCTTGAGGCTTTTAGTAGTTTCCATTTACTTGTCTATGAACTGTATAGGCAACCAAGTAGTCCTTTACTGCGGACGCGGCTATTCGAATAGATCATGATAGCCCTGCAGGGGTGTACTTCTTCATACATGTTTCCACCACTTAGCGTCTGCACACGACATGTGCTCGGCAGACTTCAAGCGAAAGCCGACGTGGGTGTAGACCACGACCTACCTAAACACCTAAGCCTCTAGTCCAGGTTTATCGCCTATCCAGGTTCCATCCGCAGGGAGTCCGGCCGAGGTTTCCCATACGGCCCCGAACGATGTGAACAGGGTTCCCGAGATACCTAACGGGTATTCGGTACACTCGGCCACGTACCTACCGCATCACAGCCCACCCCTACGGTCAGCGCTGTCCACGGCCTCCAGTAGGCTACAAACACCAGAAACTACTTGCAACTCCTGGACAGAGAACTAGGGTGAATAAGAAGCCGAGAGGGTCCATTGGTTTCGGGCCCAATGCATGGTAGTAGCTGATTCTTAAATCACACATACAGATCTCAGTGCTTAAGGTCGGCTTCAATGAAACAACCCACCATGTACTCCTACATGGCCTCTCATCGATACCTTTACCAAATCGTGTTCACCACACCACTCTCATCACCGACATAATCATTTCACTCTAGCCCATCACCCAGATGAACCAGACCTGACACGACTCTAAGCATAGCAGGCATAGCAAGGTAGGAACAACACATTCATATGGCTCAATCAACTCCTACACATGCTAGTGGGTTTCATCTAGTTACTGTGGCAATGACAGGTCATGCAGAGGAAGTGGGTTCAACTACCGTAGCACACAGCAGTTTGAAACGTGTTGTCTTAATGCAGTAAAAGAGAGCAGGAGCGAGAACATGGGATTGTATCGATATGATCAAATGGTTGGTTGCTTGCCTGATGGTTCGATGCACTGATACGGTTCTTCGTTAGGGTAATCACGGTACTCCTCGGAGGCAGAACCTGCCGCAAAGAACACCGATACACAACCATCACCAAACAATGTGCAACAATATGATGCATGCATGAAACATAGCAATATGGGTGTGTTGGGCTAATGCAACTAAGACCAGAAGGGTTTGAACCAATTTGAATCAAAGATTCAAATTTCAAACTCAAACATGGCCTTTTAAAGTGTTTTTCTTTGTTCTGTATTAAACATCATGTTAACTTGTTTAATCATGCATGAAAATAGTACAGCTGGATAGATTGGATTTTTCTGATCATTTTTCATATATAATTTGTCTGATTTGGAGTTACAGAATAAAAGTTATGAATTTTTAAAGTTTAAACTATATTCTGGAATTTCCTATATTAGATTAATTCCAGAAAATCAATTATTGCGTCAGCCTGACGTCAGTGTGACGTCAGCAGGTCAACGGGACACGTCCGGGTCAAACCTGACAGTGGGTCCCGCGTGTCAGTGTGATTAGATTAATTAAAGTTTAATTAAAACTAAACCTGTTTAATTAACAGGGCTGGGCCCCACCTGTCATTGACTCAGGGGAGTCAACCAGGGCCCACCCGTGGTCAACCCGGGTCGGCTGCACCGGCATTTAGCCGCCGGCGAGCCCGACGCGGCGGCGGAAGTGGTTTTGGCTGTTTCGGCCGCGAAATGGGTCGTGGAGACCATCGGAGTGGAGCTGAGGACGAGCCGCAGCTCTTGGTGGAGTCCGTTGGGGTCGGGGTGGCCGGAGTTGGCGCCGGCGACGACTTTGGCGGCCACCGGGGTTCGGCCGAAGACGAACTTGACGCTAGAGGGGTCGGTGAGGCGCGGGGAGTAGCTAGCTAGGTGCTACGTGACACGGTGAGTATGATGGACACCGTGGAGTGGCCGGAGGGTGACCGGGAGCACGTCGGCGACGAGCTCCACGGCGGTGGGTGCGGTTGAGCTACGGGAGGTCGCTACACGGCTCGGGAGCAAGAAAAGAAAGGGGGGGAAGATGGCCAAGCTCACAGTGAGTGCGACGAGGCCCTTGGTGCGGCCGGAGATGGACCGGAGCGACGACGGCGTTGAAGGGGATCTCCGGCAACGGCGGTTCGGGCGAGGTCGTTGCGGTGGACTCGGGCGTGGCGAGCGCTCGGGGCTCGGCTTGCTCGATGGAGTGGACAGCGGCGGAGCTCCTGGACACGATGAGAGGACGCACGGGCGGCGGGGAGCACGGCTACGACGAAGGCATGGCGATGGTGGCGTCGGTCATGGCGGGGGAGCGCGAGGGGGAGGAGCTGGAGAGGAGAGGGGGTGTCTGGGGGGTTCGGGGGAGCGAGGAAGGCCGATCCACGACGTCACCTGGCGAGGGGAGCGGCGAGGCGGCGAGCAGGTGCATGGCGCGCGCTGCGGTCGCCGTCGGGCACCTGCCTGCCTGCCTGGCCGGCAAGCAGCTCGCTGGAGCGGCGCTGGGCTGGGCCGGCAGGTGGGCCAGGAGCAGGCGTCAGGTAAGTTTTTTCCATTTCTTTCTGTTTTCTGTTTTTTTAATACTTCTGCAACTTTGTTGAATTAAATAAAATACTTAGGCAACTCCTAAAATCACCAAACTACTCCTGGTCCATAGTTGGATTATTTCCAACATGAAACATTTTAGTTTGGAGATACTTGAGCATTTAAATATTTTATATAATTTTAAATGCCCAAATTCAAATATTTATGATTTAATTCAAAAACCCTAAAATGGCCTAGGAAAATGTGCATCACTTTTGGCAGAGGTTCTGAACCAAGACAAAAATGATGGGCATTTTAGAAGGGCATTTCAGGTTCATTGAAAAAGTTTTTAGTAAACCCTAATTGGTTTCAGAGGGGACTGGGGGTTCTGTCATCCCCATTTCAGGTTTCTGATGAAAGAGTAAACATGATGCAACACTCTAATGCACGGCTAACTAGGGTGTGACAATAGTTCAGTGTGCCATGCTTTACGGCTTGGAACCGGGTCTTCAACGACGTTTTGAACGTCATGGAGCATATGAGATGTTCTAGGAGTTGAAGTTAATATTTCAAGCAAATGCCCGGATTGAGAGATATGAAGTCTCCAATAAGTTCTATAGCTATAAGATGGAGGAGAATAGTTCTGTCAGTGAACACATACTCAAAATGTCTGGGTATAATAATCACTTGATTCAACTGGGAGTTAATCTTCCTGATGATAGTGTCATTGACAGAATTCTTCAATCACTGCCACCAAGCTACAAGAGTTTCATGATGAACTATAATATGCAAGGGATGGACAAGACTATTCCCGAGCTCTTCGCAATGCTGAAAGCTGCGGAGGTAGAAATCAAGAAGGAGCATCAAGTGTTGATGGTCAATAAGACCACCAGTTTCAAGAAAAAGGGAAAAGGGAAGAAGAAGGGGAACTTCAAGAAGAATAGCAAACAAGTTGCTGCTCAAGAGAAGAAACCCAAGTCTGGACCTAAGCCTGAGACTAAGTGATTCTACTGCAAGCAGACTGGACACTGGAAGCGGAACTGCCCCAAGTATTTGGCGGATAAGAAGGATGGCAAAGTGAACAAAGGTATATGTGATATACATGTTATTGATGTGTACCTTACTAATGCTCACAGTAGCACCTGGGTATTTGATACTGGTTCTGTTGCTAATATTTGCAACTCGAAACAGGGACTACGGATTAAGCGAAGATTGGCTAAGGACAAGGTGACGATGCGCGTGGGAAATGGTTCCAAAGTCGATGTGATCGCGGTCAGCACGCTACCTCTACATCTACCATCGGGATTAGTTTTAGACCTAAATAATTGTTATTTGGTGCCAGAATTAAGCATGAACATTATATCTGGATCTTGTTTGATGCGAGACGGTTATCCATTTAAATCAGAGAATAATGGTTGTTCTATTTATATGAGTAATATCTTTTATGATCATGCACCCTTGAAGAGTGCTCTATTTTTATTAAATCTCGATAGTAGTGATACACATATTCATAATGTTGAAGCCAAAAGATGCAGAGTTGATAATGATAGTGCAACTTATTTGTGGCACTGCCGTTTGGGTCATATTGGCGTAAAGCGCATGAAGAAACTCCATACTGATGGACTTCTGGAATCACTTGATTATGAATCACTTGGTACTTGCGAACCGTGCCTCATGGGCAAGATGACTAAAATGCCGTTCTCCGGAACTATGGAGCGAGCAACTGATTTGTTGGAAATCATACATACTGATGTATGTGGTCCAATGAATATTGAGGCTCGCGGCGGGTATCGTTATTTTCTCACCTTCACAGATGATTTGAGCAGATATGGGTATATCTACTTGATGAAACACAAGTCTGAAACATTTGAAAAGTTCAAAGAATTTCAGAGTGTAGTGGAAAATCATCATAACAAGAAAATAAAATTTCTACGATCTGATCGTGGAGGAGAATATTTGAGTTACGAGTTTGGTTTACATTTGAAGCAATGCTGAATAGTTTCGCAACTCACGCCACCCGGAACACCACAACGAAACGGGTATCCTATGATGTCTCTTACTGATTTACCGCTATCATTTTGGGGTTATGCTTTAGAGACGGCCGCATTCACGTTAAACAGGGCACCATCAAAATCCGTTGAGACGACGCCTTATGAATTGTGGTTTGGCAAGAAACCAAAGTTGTCGTTTCTTAAAGTTTGGGGCTGCGATGCTTATGTGAAGAAACTTCAACCAGATAAGCTCGAACCCAAATCGGAGAAATGTGTCTTCATAGGATACCCAAAAGAGACTATTGGGTACACCTTCTATCACAGATCTGAGGGCAAGATTTTTGTTGCTAAATTCAGATCCTTTCTAGAGAAGGAGTTTCTCTCGAAAGAAGTGAGTGGGAGGAAAGTAGAACTTGATGAGGTAACTGTACCTGCTCCCTTATTGGAAAGTAGTTCATCACACACTACTAGAAATACCACTACTAATGGCGCACCTAATATGGCCATTAATGGCGCATCACTGGTGCGCCACTGATAGCACGCCATTAGTAATTTTTACTAATGGCGCACCAGCTGGTGCGCCATTAGTATCTGGTATACTAATGGCGCACCACCTGGTGCGCCATTAGTATATGCGAGGGTGCGCCATTAGTATGCCTCCCAGTTGGCATGTACACCCAGGTGCTTTGGCATACTAATGGCGCACCACCTCTGGATGCGCCATTAGTAACCGCAGCATACTAATGGCGCACTACCCGGTGATGCGCCATTAGTATGCACTGTCATACTAATGGCGCACTGTCGTGTGATGCGCCATTAGTATGAATATTAGGTTTTTTTTATTTTTTTATTTTCTGTTTTTTGCACAGGTTACAAAATGTATAATTTGACAAAATATAGACAGCACACATCAACAATAGATTCATCAAATACAATAGAAGATTAGTCTTTGAATACAATTCATCATATTAGTCTCCGAATACAATTCATCATATTAGTCTCCGAAATAAAAAGACCGAACAAAGATAGAACATTATATTACAAGTCTCGAGACCGCGAGTAGCGAGTTTGTCTTCGCATTACAAGTCGATATCGATCATCTAAACTACCATCACATAGAAGAGAGCTGCGGTCATCACGATGAGCATCATCATGATGAAACTCGTCTTCATCCGGTTCCTCCAATGCTCCCTCCCCTCTCCCGCTAGATAGCGGGCATATCTAGATTCGGCCTCGGCCCTAGTGGTGTACCCTTTGTAACTGTTACCGCTGAATCGGTGAACCTGTCTCCGACACTCCTCCCAGTCATCGTAGACTCCGGGAACCTTACCCTTGTACACGACATACGTCGGCATCACTATGCACTAGCCAAACAAAACGTTAGTACCAATTCACAGACAATACATAAGCAATATATAATTATGCAACAGAACGATCGGAAGAGAAAAGCAAGACATTAATAGCATCGATTACATCTAAGTTGAACGACTCTCAAAACCAAAGAGACATACTACAAGTTCATTAAAGTTTAATTACAACATGAGACAATCGATGTTTCAGAACTAGACAACTCGACTCAAGGGACCGGAGCGTGGATGAAGCCGCCGTCTATCGTGGGAGTCATGAAAGAATGGGCGTTGTCATCCTGCATTTGTAGCATTGTGTCGATGTCACTGTTGGACGGTTGATTTCTGAGGTAGAACTGCCCCGAGGTACGAAGGACATCTTGATGGATGATTTCCGCAAACTCCGACTGGATGTGAAAGAATTCTTGTCGGAGGTCCGCGTCCTGGATTGCCGACACGCTCGCGGCCCAATCTTGGAGTTTACTCGGTAGCAGAAGTTGATGATGGTCCCGTACGATCGCCCGCATGTGATGGATGGCATAGTAGGCACCCTTCTGACCGCCAGGCGGCTGCTTGACGCAGCAGAACGTCGTATTGTGGGAGAACACATGCTTGCCGTACTTACGAATAGGCCTGGTGAAGGTGCCTCCAGATTGGGCGTAGCCGGGGAGAACATCATCAAGAACCTTCTTGACATTTGTGTAGTCTACGTTCGACTGACGGTCCGGGTCGAAATACGTGGCCATGGAATATTTGGGGCTTAGGAGGATGAGCGTGCAACGTGTGTCACTGCAGAAAACACGGAATGTTAAAAGAAAAACGATCGAAAAGTAAGAATTCATATGTTACGGGCCGGTTGAGGGGAGGACTTACTCGGGAAAGTAAAGCACGAGGAAGTTATCCTTATCTTGGTTTGCCAGAATGACGCCTTCGAGGTAAGAACTCGCGACTTGCCGGTCCCCAGCGCTGCCCAAGATCTTGGCACGCATGTAGAAGGGGTCGACTATCATGATGTCCGGGGTCTTGTCGCGAATGATCCGCATCTCCATACTCAGCGAAAATAGCCGAACGAAGGTGTAGTGCAGCGGATGAAGGTTAAACATAGCAAAGATGTCATCAAACCGTAGGACGATCGTACCCCCGATGTCGCCATCCACAAAGCCCTTGCCCTCTGGCACCTTGGCCACGAAAACCGGGTATGCCACATCCTTCTCTTTGAGACGCCGCTTCTCCAAAGAAAGAACACTGTCGTGCAGACTCCGCATAGCACCGGTTGCAGCATTGAGCATATTTGGTGGTAGCATCGCCCTACCCGCCACATGCACCCTCCTCGAGATATCCTGCGGTGAAGGTGGCCCGTCCTGAGCACGGATCGTACTCGGTGCCGGCTGGCTCGCACCCTTCTTAGTCTTTCTTTTGCATGCCTTCTTCTTCTCCTGTAATGGGACCGAGTTCTGCTCACAGACCGCCTTCTTGAGTGTGTTGGGGCTGATAATATTTTGCACCTCGCCTATCTGAGGCTCGGTGAAGTCGGCAGCTGGAGGCGTCTCCTGAGAGCTGAACGCCAGACGGCGCCTGTTGCAACTTGGCTTCTCCGCGGTACGAGCTAGATCGCACACGTCTTTTGTTGGGTTTGGTTCTTGAGAAGGAGGCCCCATGAAGTCGCCATCGTACCCATGCTCGGCAAAGTACTGATCGACGTTGCCAAATGTATCATCGTCGTCGTCGTCGTCGTTCTGATCCTGTGCCATATGCATGTTTGGATCCAGTGGCATAGGGATGTCCGGCACCGTTACGGCGGTCTTGCCATGGGGCCGACTTGGCGCCGACACGACTGGCGGTGTTGTCTTTGGGGTGGTGTCCCCCGCCCCCAAACGAATCTGGCTCTTCGGCCAAAGCAGGGGCCAGCTCAGGCAGGCGCTGAGGGTCATCACGTCATCATCGTCGGCCCCGACGGATCGAATCGGAGGTAACAAGTTGTCGCAGCCTGGCAGCACCCGAACCAGTTGAACCCTAAACAAGTTGGGTGGCATCTGGGTACCGTGGAACAAGGGGTTGCCCGGTTGAACGATTTTGCCCTTGGCGACATCGACCAACTCGTTGTTCACGAAGTGGAGGAGAGTGCACGGAACGTCGGCGGCGCCCTGCGAAAACATGTAGGGCGTCAGGGATGCCCAGTCAAAGGCAAGGAGATGAAGTCCTCGGCCGAGAGAGGCTTAATTAGTTACCGTGATGATGGCGTCGAGCTCGGCTAATGTCGAGGCACCGCCAACGGCGGGCGTGCAGTTGACGGAGCGGCCGCTTGCTGAAGAGGTGCCGGCCGGCGTACACCCGGGTGCATTAAGCTCCCGTGCCGGCGTCGGAGACACCAATGCCGCCTCCGCCGGAGGCACCAATGGCCCCGCCATTGCATTATGCGAGTTGCTGGCCGTGAAGCTAGGAATCGGGGGCGGCCCTTGTTGGCCGCCCGCAATCCACGCACTCAACCCCGAGATCAAGGTAGGCACAAGGGCGGTGATCGTCGCTCCGAGTCGTTGTTCCACTTGCTCTTGGACAATCTCCGGAATCCGCGCCACCTGTGCCTTGAGTTCTTGAACCTCTCGCGCCTGGCTTTCCGAGCTGGTCTTTTTCTCCTTCCGCACACCAGCGGTATAGTATGACCCCCATTTTGTCGACAAGCCTTTGCCGGCCACACGACCAGCTGACGTCGGCTTACTGAGCTTATCCTTGTTCTTCATTATATTCAACCCCCTATTTAGAGTGGTGTCCCAAGGGTTGCTCTGAGTCGACCCCGCGCTACTGCTTTCAGTCGCCTGCGGAAGGAATGTGAACCATTTAGAAATTCGGCTTCATTAATTAGAATGCAACCATATGGAGCTAATTACGCGGGGGGTGTATTCCTTACCAGAACAAGCTCAAGCTGCCTGGTCTTCGGATCCGTGGTAAGCTCCTTGTACCGGGCCCTGACAAAGTTCCTGGTCTGCTTGTCACCGTATTTATCGAAGAGGGGCGGTAGGCCTTGCTCGGCACGGTCCGCCTCCTCCTTGTCCCATATAGGCTCCGCCACTCTGTAACCGCCGGGACCGAGTGTGTGTTCCCCTATGTTCAGCTCCCGCATTTGTTTCCCCCACTCACTTGATTGGGAGCTTGCGGTGCTCGAGCAATTGATCTTGAAGTCGTTGTAGTCATCTTCGGTGATCGAAGGATTTTTCTCCTTGATCTTCTCATAACTCTCACCTTTCTCGATCATTCTCTTCACATTGCTTTTCCAAGTAGACAGGGCCTTGCTCATCTTCGTGAGGGCAGCATTGTTCACTTTATTCCCTTTGAGGCTTGTGTTTTCGAATTCAGCGGGGAACTTGTATCGTTCGTGCAGCTTCGTGAAGAGGAGGTGGCGCAAATTCCCCCGGTCAGGATGCCTCAGGTTCTCGGTGTTGATCGAGACGGTGCTCCGGACAATGCACCCAAGCTGAAGCGAGTACCCCTTGACTATTCGTTAGGGCGCCGTTGGATTCCCGTTGGAGTCCACTTCAGTAACTTCCTCCTTGAGGGTGCGGAGCACGATCGGGCGCCGGTCCTTCCGTTGCCTCTTCGGCTGGCTGCTATCTATGCGTGCGCCGCCATCATCAGTGGTGGCATCCTCGGCGGCACCATCAGTGGTGGCATCAGTGTGGTCATCCTCGGCGGCACCATCCGTGGTCTCAGGATCGGTGGGGAAGGCGGCGGCCTCATACAAGTGAGGTTGTTCCTCCATCTCCTGGGACAGCTCCCAGAATGCCTTGCCGCCCGAACCTCCGGCCTCATCGTTGTGGGCCATGTTTCTCTCTAAATAGAAACAAAGTTTGGTCAAAAAGTTGGTTATTGTCAAGGAACAAGATCATGGTCTCATCATTTAGGGTTTGTCGACACCGAGGCATCCTAAAATCTAAGCTTTTATCATTGAGGGTTTTTCGACGCCAAGGCACCCTAAAAGCCTAACTTTTCATCATTTCGGTTTTTATCGACACCGAGGCACCCTAAAAGCCATGCATTAGTCACAAGTACGCTGGGGCACTTGATCCTACTTAATTAACTACTAAGATACCCCGGCCCATGCATTAGTCACAAGTACCCCATATGTCCTATTTTTAGCAAAGTCATGCTAAAATTCACGGAAAATTTCAGCATGACCTTTGCTGAAAATAGGACATATGGAGTACCCGAATTTGCTGGAACGGAAGTTAATCGACATTCCAGCAAACTCAAGGGCCTCTCGGGTGGACAAGGCAAAAAAGGCCTCCATCACAACATGGAAAATACATTGGCATGTGGACTGGAATGTGGCTTCATTTAACAACAACAGTTTCACACAGAAAACAGAGCTGAATTCATTGAGATATTTGCATTGCTAGCTACATTTCAGTGCCAAATTTCACCAATTTAAGCAAAACTACCGTTTAGCTAGCTACAGTTCAGTGCCATATTTCACTGGATTAAAATAAGCACATACACATAACTGACAGCACACATACACATCACTGATTTAACGAAATTTGCACACAACTCAGTAGCACTTCATCATCATATAAAGTATATTAGCAGCAGTACAAATAAAGAGACATGATCAAAGTACTTCATAATAAACCCAAGCAACTTCATAATAAATCACTAGTCCTACTTATTGATGGTTTCTAAATCATTTATTTGATCGATAACAAATAGCCTTGTCCTGCACAAAATCTTTGTCCTCAGCTGTAAACTGAACTATTGTCAGGTCATGTTGTCAGGTCATGTTGAAAGTAAAATAGGACCTTGCTGTGTTTGGGACCAAATTGTTATTTGGCTATTCTAGCTGTCTTTTTTTAGCGAATTGTAACTTGTGTGAAGCTGAAACAAAGTTAACTTACATGCTCCTATATGCTCAGCTGAATTATTATAACATGTCTATCCAGTTTGCAGTTATTCTTACAATGTTATCTTGGCATATTTTGCAGAAAGGTACCAAGAGGGTGCAATTTGTCAGGAACTTGATTAGGGAGGTTGCTGGATTCGCTCCCTATGAGAAACATATCACTGAGCTTCTTAAGGTTGGAAAGGACAAGCGTGCACTCAAGGTCGCCAAGAGAAAGCTTGGTACTCACAAGAGAGCAAAGAAGAAGAGAGAGGAGATGTCAAGTGTCCTTAGGAAGATGAGGTGTGTAACCACTCTGACTCACCATTTATATTATGAACATTATTTTTCTGACCATGTTCATTAGGTTTTGCTTGATTGAATTACAGATGGTTGTATGATTATAAGAGTCACACCTGTGTGCGGGATGGTCTCAAGTCAAGTTAACAATATCTGCCAAAACCTAATACAAATGAATCATATGAATAAAAATGATTGATGCAGAATCCAAAATGGCAACTGGCATACATCGCTGGAACCAATTGTGCATATATGGTAATTATGAGTTTTACTTTGTAGATAATTAGATACTGAATTAGAGTTGCGTTTATCTCCAAATACAGCAGCTATATTCATTAAGTTTCCATCTATCTAATGGGGGCT
>NC_057801.1:496416590-496455476 GCF_018294505.1 Triticum aestivum | reverse complement strand
GACTGGGCTTTGGCGGGTCGGTAATGAAGAAGCATTGGTCCACTTGGGAAGCCAGTACCCATGGCTCATTTTTCGCGGTGACGTTTGCGCCCGCGGTCTTGGATTTGGCTTCGGGTATAACCATGGTGGTGAAATACCGGTCTTCTTTTATGACGTTCTTGGCCCATCTGACACGGAACATCGGGACCTTCTCTCCAGCGTAGCTCAGCTCCCAGATCTCCTCGATCCTTCCGTAGTATCTGTCCTTGTCGTTACCGGTGTAGGATTCCATCGTTACCCCGGAGTTCTGATAACCATCGCTCTTCATGTCCTTGGCCTCGGTGTAGAATGTGTAGCCGTTGATATCGTACGCCTCATAGGTCATCAGGTTGTGCTCGGCGCCCTGTGACAAGGTGAATATGAGTTGTTCTTCCGCGGAAGAATCCTCATGTAAAGGGTACGACAGAAGCTTATGCTTGAACCAACGCGTGAAACATGAGTTGTGCTCTTTGAGTATATCTCCGTCCGTCCTCTGTTGGCCTCGGTCATTGTACGTCTTTTTAATAAAGGTTTTGTGCTCTACCAACCAAGGATCGACCACGTCTATGTGTTGTAGCGCGACTAGGTTTGCTCTTTCAAAGTCGGCGAGTCGACCCTCGAAGTCGACATGCATTTCGCGGCGACCCTCACGGTGACCCCATCCAGCGAGCCTGCCGAGGTGCCTGTTGACGGGCAGACCAACGGGGTTCTCGATGCCTAGATAATTCGTGCAGTAGGAGATGCACTCTTCGGTCAGAAAGCCCCTGGATATGCTTCCTTCTGGACGTGACATGTTGCGAACGTATCCTTTGATGACACCATTCATCCTTTCGAACGGCATCATGCTGTGCAGGAACGTCGGCCCGAGTTGGATGATATCCTCCACTATATGGACCAGCAGATGCACCATAACTTCGAAGAATGCGGGCGGGAAGTACATCTCAAGCTCGCATAGTATCACCACGATCTCTTCCTGTAGCCTTCTGAGTTGCCTCACGCCAATCGACTTCCGAGAGATGACGTCGAAGAAGTTGCATAGGCCAAATAGCGTTTCACGGACGTGCGCGTCCATGATCCCACGGATTGCAACTGGAAGTATCTGCGTCATCAGCACGTGACAGTCGTGAGACTTCATCCCGCTGAACTTCTGCTTCGCTGGGTCTAGGTATCTGCTTATCTTCCCCGCGTAACCGTAAGGAAGTTTTACTCCTAGGAGGCAGGTGAAAAACTGCTCGATCTCCTCCTGACTTAGAGTGAAGCACGCGGGAGGGTAGTCATTTCCGGTCTTCTTGGCCTTTTTGCCTTTGCGACGACTTTATGTGTCCTGCTTCGCCTCATCATCATCATCATCATCATCATCATCATCATCATCATCATATATAGCGTGAAGCTCCTGCCTGATGCCCATTGATTTCAAGTCTGCCCTTGCTTTCGGCCCATCTTTGGTCCTCTCTGGCATGTTGAGCAGGGTACCAAGCAGACTCTCGCACATGTTCTTCGTGATATGCATGACATCAAGGCTGTGAGGCACACGGTGGATCTTCCAGTACGGCAAGTCCCAGAAAACAGACCTTGTTTTCCATACCTTCAGCAGCGGCTCTGGCGCCTTTCGCTTCTTTCCCGGCTCTGGCGCCTTTTGCTTCTTTCCCGGCAGTGGGCAGTCTCTCCAATTTTTCAACAGCTTGTCTATTTCCTCGCCGCTCCTCGTACACGGGCGTTTTCGGGGTTCGGTTTCACCATCGAACAGATGCTTGCGTTTCCTCCACGGGTCATCCTCGCGAAGCCACCTTCGATGTCCCATGAACACGGTTTTCGAAGACCCGGGATCTCTATCTAGCTGGCGATACGTTGTGTCATCCATGCACCTTACGCATCCAGAAAATCCGTGGACTACCTGCCCCGCAAGATATCCGTAACCGAGATAGTCGTGCACCGTCGTGAGCAGTGCGGCTCTCATAGGGAAATATTCTTTCTCTGCGGCGTCCCATGTATTGGCTGGCGTTTTCCACAGCGTGTCAAGCTCCTCTTTCAGCAGCCCCAGATACAGATTGATGTCGTTCCCTGGTTGTTTCGGCCCTTCAATTAGCATACTCATGTGAATGTACTTCCTCTTCATGCACAACCAGGGGGAAGGTTGTACATCCACACAAACACAGGCCAGGTGCTATGTGTGCTTCTCTGGCTGGCAAACGGATTGACTCCATCGGTGCTCGCGCCCAGCACGATGTTCCTTGGATCGTTCCCAAATTCTGGGTATTCGAAGTTCAATGCTTGCCACTGGCTCGCATCCTTAGGGTTACTCAGCATCTTGTCTTTTTTATCTATCTCCGGATCATTTGCGTCATCTTCTCGCTTCTTCTCCTCCCTATCCGCGTGCCAACGTAGGAGCTTTGCTACCTTAGGATCCGCGAAATACCGCTGCAGACGAGGAGTGATCGGAAAGTACCACACCACTTTTCGAGGAGCTTTCTTCCTCTTCTTGTATCGAGTGACACCGCACACCGGACATATTGTAGACTCCGCGTGCTCGTCCCGATAAATGATGCAATTGTTCATGCACACATGGTATTTCACGTGCGGTAAATCCAGAGGACACACGATTTTCTTCGCCTCCTCCAAACTGGTCGGGCACTTGTTCCCCTTGGGAAGACGTTCGTGCCAGAATGACATGTTCTCGTCGAAGCATGCGTCGGTCATTTTGTGTTTTACCTTCATCTCCAGGGCCATGAGCGTTACTTTCAGGCGGGTATCCTCGGGCCTGCATCCTTCATACAATGGAGTAACCGCGTCTAACTCAAGTTGATCCATCTTGGCTTTCTCTCGGGCGGCAGCTCTTGCGTTATCCGTCTGCTTCAGAAGCAGCTCTTGAATATGAGGGTCCTGCACCCAGCCCATCGATGGTCCAGCGTCGTCTGCTCCACCGGCATCATCATCTTCATGATCATGCCCGTCGCCTGCTCCGGCATCTTCCTCATCATCATGTCCTGCATCTTCTACATGATGACTGTGTACAGCATCACAGTCGTGATCATCTCCTGGGGATTCTTCGTCTTCTCGCCCGCCCGAGCCGCGGTGGTTGTCTTGCTGCCCTTCCTCATTTCTTGCCCGGCCCGCATGCACGACTTCGTAGTCATCTTCATCACCTTGCCACCGATAGCCATCCATGAAACCAGGTAACAGCAGGTGGTCCCGCACCTGCCTGGAATCCGGGTCCGCAATAAGGCTCTTCAGCTTGCATCTTCGACACGGACATCTTATCTCCGTCTCGTTCTTTTGAAGCATCTCGGCCTTCGCGGACCTCAAAAACCTATTCACGATGCCTTCGGTCATCGTGCGGACCATGGTCGCCTGCGGGGTAGAGCAAAACGATATTTTAGAACCAAACAAAAATTTGGCATGACCTTCCCTAAAAATAGGACCAAAAAGAATGCTTAATGCCAAAATTCTCGCCGAAACGGAAATGAATCAACATTCCGGCAAAATATTGGCAACTATCGCATATCAAATACCGGTACACCTCCAAACACAAACACATATGCAACACCACAAACATATGCAACACCACGAACATACATAGATCTAGCTAGTCCGTAAAAAGTGCATGTGCACATTGTTGTAAGGAGAACAACCTAAATATAGCTTCCCCCCTTACTTACCTATTAAAACAAGGTAATTTAACCACTTAATTTGAATGAATCTATGGTGGAAATGAGGTGAAAAAGAGGAGGCACCCGAGACAAGGAGGAGGTGGAGAGAATGAAGTGGGGAGAAAGTGAGTGTGTGGGTAGGAGAGGCTGTCCCAAATATCTTGTTGCTGCCCACTTACTAATGGCGCACCTCTTGCATGGTGCGCCATTAGTACTTACAACTACTAATGGCGCACTTGGGCAGGATGCGCCATTAGTATGTTTGGATAGGCGCACTAGTTCAAAAAAAATCCTATACTAATGGCGCACCCACTGCCTGGTGCGCCATTAGTAGTTACAACTACTAATGGCGCACTTGGGCAGGATGCGCCATTAGTATGTTTGGATAGGCGCACTAGTTCAAAAAAAAATTCTATACTAATGGCGCACTTTGCCGAGATGCGCCATTAGTATGTTTGGACAGGCGCACTAGTTAAAAAAAATTGATACTAATGGCGCACCCGTAGCATGGTGCGCCATTAGTTGTTTAAACTCTAATGGCGCATCAGATTGTGGTGCGCCATTAGTATATACTAATGGCGCACCATCTTTCTGGTGCGCCATTAGTGTCAATCCCATCTATAGCCATTTTCCTAGTAGTGACAAGAACCGGTTCCTATGACAACTACACCAATCAGTGAGGAAGCTAATGATATTGATCATGAAACTTCAGATCAAGTTACTACCGAACCTCGTAGGTCTACCAGAGTAAGATCCGCGCCATAGTGGTACGGTAATTGAGGGAGTCCTGGACTAGGGGGTGTCCAGATAGCCGAACTATCATCATTGGCCGGACTCCAAGACTATGAAGATACAAGATTGAAGACTTCGTCCCGTGTCCGGAAGGGACTTTCCTTGGCGTGGAAGGCAAGCTTGGCAATATGGATATGTAGATCTCCTACCATTGTAACCAACTCTGTGTAACCCTAGCCCTCTCCGATGTCTATATAAACCGGAGGGTTTTAGTCCGTAGGACGAACAACAATCATACCATAGGCTAGCTTCTAGGGTTTAGCCTCCTTGATCTCGTGGTAGATCTACTCTTGTACTTCCCATATCATCAATATCAATCAAGCAGGAGTAGGGTTTTACCTCCATTGAGAGGGCCCAAACCTGGGTAAAAACATCGTGTCCCTTGTCTCCTATTACCATCCGCCTAGACGCACAGTTCGGGACCCCCTACCCGAGATCCGCTGGTTTTGACACCGACATTGGTGCTTTCATTGAGAGTTCCTCTGTGCCGTCACAATCAAGAAGGATGCCTCGTCCCGTCTTTAAAGACGGCACCATTGCCAAAGGAGCTTTGGCCATCGGCCAAACTATCCGGCTAGGCGGTTTTCTTATGACCGCCTATTCGGCCGCCTCGCCAACGATGACCTCTCGGGTCATCAAAAGCGATCTCCACGTCAACTCGGAATTTTCCGAGCAGCTAGATCCGATGGAGCTCTCCTCCTTAAACGAGCTCTTGGATCACATCGCTGCCCTGGGAGTCGTCCCAGACTATGATCAGATTGGGCTTAAAACCGATCTAAGAGAGATCAACTCTCCCTACGCTTCCCACCATGTTGCTGTGGTGGAGGAACAGCACGGCGACTCTTCTCCTAAATTAAGGACAGGCTATGTCCAAATTCCCGACCCCTCCATGCCGGATTCCCGCGGAGGGACGGACGTCAACCAAGCACTGAACCTAAAGTGAGGTAGCGGGCCAGATTTGTCGGACAACATCCAACAACCCAAGCTTCCAAGTTCGGAAACTTTTCGGCCCTTGAGTCTTAGATTGGACGGGGTTCCGAATTTAATTCCACCCGCCGACCCGAACACAAGCGATCTATCTCGAATCCGGCAAGAGCCCGCTAAAACAGTACATCATTACTGGGCCAGATTCCTCCTGGTTATGGACAGGATAAAGGACTACCGCGAGGAAAGCGCGATCTCAATCTTCTGCAAAAATTACACGGATAAGGGAATCATGAACGCCATAAGTCGTCGTGAAATTACACGCTTTGCCGACTTGGCGTCATAGTACGAAAGTACTGTGCGATGGAGAGTGCCTGGAAAACCGAAACCAAATTTTGGGACAATCCGGCTCCGAACACAAGCCTAGTCCGAAATAAAAGGGTGCATCATATTCAGGCACCTGGGTTAAAAACCAAAAAGCAAAAAAACCCTAAAGGGCACGGAACCGTACTGGAGGGATGCCTCAGCGGACCCTGCAAAATCCATAGTACAGAGGGCGCCACTCCAACACATAGCCTTCGAGCATGTTGGATACTACGGCAGGTGGCCAAAAGTGGCGAAGAGCTCCTAGCCCCAGAGAACCAGCCCAGCAGTACCAGTACGGTATTAACAGTCTTTGAGACTTTCGCATCAAATAATATGCGGAAACAAACACTCCGCAGCCTCGCCGAAGTCTACCAAGTAGCAACAATAAATCCATGGAGCGACACGGCTATTACCTTTAATGCCAGTGACGAACCTAAATTCTGAACAGCCTGAGCACCAGCCGTATTGGTCCTCAGTCCAATAGTGGACGGCTTTCGCCTTACTAAGGTACTCATGGATGGCGGCAGCGGATTAAACCTCATCTACGAGGAAACCCTTCGAAAAATGGAAATAGACTGGAGCCGTATTGAGCGAAGCAACACAACCTTTAGAGGAATAATCCCTAGTCAGGAAGCACGCTGCACAGGAAAAATTACACTGGATGTGGTGTTCGGCTCGCCAGACAATTACAGGTCCGAGGAGGTCATGTTCCAAGTGGCCCCGTTCAGCAGCGGATATCACGCTTTATTAGGGCAAGAGGCATTCACAATTTTTCAAGCTATACCCCATTATGGGTACATGAAGCTCAAAATGCCCGGGCCCAACGGAATCATCACTCTTGTTAGTGATCCGGACATAGCACTCCGCACCGAAAATAAGACAGACACACTAGCCCTAGAGGCACTATCCGAAGCCCTAGCGGCCGAGGAACTCACTGCGCTGTGCTCCACGGTGAATAGGGACGATGTGATACTCGATGAGAGATCCAAGTCCACCTCTTTTAATCCAGCGGACGAAATAGTCAAATTCCAAGTCCATCCAATGGACCCCACAAAGACGGCCTCCATTGGGGCACAATTAAACCCTGATGTAGACGCCGCACTACGAGAATTCCTTCGGGAAAATTGGGACATCTTTGCCTGGCACCCTTCAGACATGCCCGGAATCCCACGCAGGTTGGCAGAGCACAGCCTAAATATCCTAAAAGGATTCAAGCCAGTCAAACAGGCTCTTCGGCGATTTTTGAAACCCAAAAGACATGCAATGGGAGAGGAGCTAGCCAAACTATTAGAAGCCGGATTCATCAGAGACATAAAACATCCGGACTGGCTAGCAAACTTGGTAATGGTACCAAAGAAGGACAAATCCTGGCGCCTGTGTGTCGATTTCAAGGACCTTAACAAGGCTTGTCCAAAGGATTCTTTCCCCCTTCCCCGCATCGATCAAATTATCGATGCTACCGCAGGGTACGATTCATTGTGCTTCCTCGACGCATACTCCGGCTACCATCAAATCAAGATGGCGGAGCCAGACCAAGCCACAACGGCATTCATTACTCCATACGGACCATTCTGCTTCAACACAATGCCCTTAGGGCTCAAAAACGCCGGCGCAACATATCAGCGCATGATTCAGACATGTCTGGCAACCGAGATCGGCAAAACAGTGGAGGCATACGTAGACGATGTGGTCGTTAAGTCTAAACACATCGAAACTCTAGTAGACGATTTGAGGCTCACATTTGACAACCTCCGAGCATATGACATGAAGCTCAACCCGGAAAAATGCGTTTTCGACGTACCAGCCGGAAAGCTCTTGGGCTTCATTGTATCCGGTAGAGGAATTGAAGCAAGCCCAGCCAAGATCCGAGCTCTGTCACAATTGGATATCCCAAAGGACCTCAAGCAAATACAAAAATTGACTGGATGCATGGCGGCTCTAAGCCGCTTCATCTCCCGCTTGGGAGAAAAGGCATTACCCCTTTATCGCCTCCTCCGGTGCACCGAACACTTCGAATGGATGGATGCCGCCACGGCCGGACTCGAAATAAAGGCCATATTGGCAACAAATCCGGTCCTGGTCGCACCCAACTTGGGCGAACCAATGTTATTATATATCGCGGCAACACATCAAGTTGTAAGCGCGGTGCTCGTCGTCGAACGAGAAATGGAAGGACACAAATTCCCTCTTCAAAAACCTGTGTACTACGTATCCACTGTCCTAACCCCATGCAAGTCCCGGTATCCACAGTATCAAAAGATAGCGTACGCGGTGTTCATGGCATCCCGGAAGCTGCAACACTACTTTCAAGAGTGTTCAATAATAGTAACCTCCGAAGTACCTCTTAACGACATTATAAACAACCGCGACGCGACTGGCAGGATTGCAAAATGGGCCATCGAGCTCCTACCATTCGACATAACCTATAAACCACGGCGAGCTATCAAGTCGCAAGTTTTGGCCGACTTCATCGCTGAATGGACCGAAGCCGAACTCCCTAAAGAGTACAGCGCATACTCCAATTGGATCATGCACTTCGACGGCTCCAAAATGTTGGACGGCCTGGGGGCTGGCATCGTCCTGAAGTCCCCAACCGGAGACACAGTCCAATATGTACTCCAAATAATGTACACGGACTCCAACAACGCAACCGAATATGAAGCCCTTCTACATGGCCTCCGGATGGCGGCCTCCATGGGCATTAAATGCCTAGAGGTGCGGGGGGATTCGAACCTCGCGATATCCCAAATAAATGGAGACTTCGACGCCAAGGATCCGAAAATGGCAGCTTACCGTAACGCCGTTCTAAAAATGTCAGCCCGGTTTGAAGGGCTTGAATTTCACCATATAGCCCGGGATAATAATCAAGCGGCGGACGTGTTGGCACGCATCGGCGCAAAGCGCGATGCCGTCCCTCCCAACATCTTCCTGGAATGGATTTTCAAGCCATCCGTACTATGGGAAGGGGAGTCCGGAAACAACAATCCGGACCCAACCGCACCGCCCAACACCGCACATTCTAACACAATCGATGGTTCTGCCAATGAAATAACACCTTCAGCCCATGAAATAATGGCAGTCATTGCCCTGTGGACCGAGCCATTCCTAGCTTACCTAACTAAGCAGGAACTTCCCGAGGACCAAAACGAGGCCCGCTGCATAGTACGGCGATCTAAAGCCTATAAGGTCCATGAGGGAGAGCTCTATAAGAAAAGCATAACCGGAGTCCTTCAAAGGTGTATCTCCGAAGAGGAAGGGCGAAATCTTCTAGCTGAAATTCACGCCGGACTCGGTGGGCACCACGCTGCAGCCCCGGCCCTTGTAGGCAAGGCCTTCCGTACAGGATTTTATTGGCCGACGGCCCGGGCAAATGCTCAGGACTTAGTCCAACGATGCGTCGGTTGCCAGCTCTTTGCTAATCAAAGCCACATGCCACCCACCGCCCTCAAAACTATACCCATCACCTGGCCGTTCGCGGTCTGGGGGCTTGACATGGTTGGACCCCTTAAAGGGGGAACCCACAAGCAAAAATACCTATTGGTCATGGTGGACAAATTCACCAAATGGATAGAGGCCAAGCCAGTTAAGACGGCCGAACCGGACCTGTGATAGACTTCATATCTGGGGTAGTACACCGTTACAGCGTCCCCCATAGCATCATCACTGATAACAGCACGAACTTCACTGCCGACGAGGTTAAACTCTGGTGCAAAAACATGGGCATCAAGCTCGACTACGCTTCAGTCTATCACCCTCAAACTCACGGTCAAGTCGAACGAGCAAATGGTCTAATCATGAGCGGCATCAAACCCAGACTAGTGCGGTCCCTTAAGGAATCTAACACGCACTAGGTAGAGGAGCACGACTCCGTACTCTGGGGGCTGCGGACCACGCCAAATCGTACTACCGGATTCACACCATTTTTTATGGTATACGGCGCAGAGGCAGTTTTGCCCTGCGACATAATTCATGACTCACCTCGCGTGCGCATGTACGAAGAAAGAGAAGTCGAGCTGGATCGGCAGGACAGTTCGGACGCCTTAGAAGAGGAGCGTGATGTGGCAAAAGCTCGTTCCGCATTCTATCAACAGCAGGCTCGAAGATATCAAAGCAGAGAAGTACGGGCCAAAACTTACAATGTTGGCGAACTAGTTCTACGCCTGCCGGACATGAAAAAGGTCAAGCTCAAGCCCAAATGGTAAGGTCCCTTCATCATCGACCAGGTCCCGACTGGCGGAGCATACAGTCTGCGAAATGCTTCGGATAACCGACTCGAGCCAACTCCATGGAACGCAGCCCGTCTCCGTAGATTCTACGCCTAGCGCCTGACTCTGAGTTCGTCTCCCTCCCCCGTCTATATTTTATACTTTAACTGTCTTTTATTTTCCCCCTCTCTTTTTTTCCCTTTTTCTTCTCTCACGGGCCTTCGGTGGCTCGTCTGCGCATTATTCGCACACACTTGACGTGCTATCCGCACTCATTATACCTGGGGGCTTCTTTAATAGAAGCTTATTTATACGGGCCTTATACCCAACACATGTGCCACACTTCCGCATGTACCTTTTATGCACCATTATATGCATCGATATGACTTAAGTTTTGTCCAAGCTGGGTTGCCTGGCTCCTGTGCTTACCCCTACGTTCCCGATTGTTCGGCTAGGAGGTAAAGGGAGCACCTCTGCGATTGTTACTGCCGGGTCAGCCGGATGTGTACCTCAGACTGGGTGAAGCCTAAAGCTAGCATTCTTAAGGGAATATTCGGTCGGTGAATTGAAAGATGATTTCTTACTTATTTATTTATCTGCCCCCAGATGCTTTCCTGTTTTTTTTGCAGTCCAGACATGCACTTTAGGGCATGCCTCCCAGGGAAAGGAACCCCTAACGAAACTATTCTCCCTGGAAGATGTTTCTTACTAACCATGTAATATAACATAACTAGTTGGGCACTTGTCTGATAAATCACTAATGACCCCTATGCCTAGTCTCCATGCATGCCCCGGTTTCTTACATAACCGTGAGGGTATTCGGACACACTCCGGACTGTCGGGTCCCGAGGTTGAAGCGAAAAGGTCCGCAAAGACAAACGATCTACAATCCGGCTAGAAGGCATTTTCAATGTCATTTTAAATTACACAGTCAAGCTGACTGACGGTATTCCTCTTCGATACCATCTAATAAACTGTCTAGTTTATAGTCCCGCTGTGAATACTTTGTGGCCAACTCTACTTGGTCATACACTAAGCTCACAGGGATCTCCTTCCCATCGGGCCCCACAGGTCCGACCTCGGCCATGTGGTTTAGGTCAGCCTTCGCGTACCGTGTCTTCACCATGGCCCAGGCCTCCCTGGCGCCTTGACGGCAGGCCGATATCTTCCACAACCGGAAGCACCGCCGTGCTCCCTGAAGCTTCTCCACAAGCTCTCCAAGACCTTCGGGTAGGGACATGGATGGCCACAAGGCCTGGGCGACTCCGCTCATCACCTGCCGAAATCGTTCGTGCAATTGCAGCAGCTCAGGAAGTTGGTCACCCATTGAACCGGGCATTTCCTCCGCAGGACGACCTGTGAGCACGCCTGCAGACATATTTCTGTCAAATCGACTTCCTCGCCGAACTCTTCTTTTTCAAAAAGTTCGCTCAAGCACTTACTATAAATGCCGCGACGAAGCCGCCGATTCTCCTTCACGGAGTCCGACAGCTGGGCCCGCACATCTTTTAGCTCCTCGCCCAGCTAGGTGTTCGCATATTGGAGCTTATTCTTCTCTTTCGCACCCTCGTAAGCACCTTCTCGCCGGCCTTCAGGTGGCGCAGTAGCTGTTGCTTGTCCGGATCTAGTCCGGCGCCATCTGCAATATTATTGTCAGACTTATATACACGCCGCACTTCACAAACTACTTATCTTTCGAAGTATATCTTACCAAAGGGGGTCTCTGTGGCGGCTAGTGCGGCCTCAAGTTGGGCCTTGCACTCTTGAAGCTCCTAGGAGAGGTGGGTATTCTTCTCCGTAAGATCCTGCATAACAGATGATCCTTAAATCAGTTACTCTAACTATTTTAAGTCTCGGGGGCTACTGGCATATATAACTGTCAAAACTCCTCACCCGTATGTCTTTCACATACTGCTCCGTGGCTCTGGCTAGACCATCTCGAGCAGCACGGAGGTGCGCATCTCCCGAATTAAAGGCATTTAACGCCTCCGAGGAGAAGCAGGCGTCGTGAAGAACTGTCCAGTGGCGCCTGTGATTCATGGCGCTCTCCACCTCAGATCGGGTGGTGGACAACCTGTCAGCATCCTCCGTTGGAGGAGCACCCGACGCGCGCCTTGCGTTCGCCTCCCCCTCCGGACCTGGCATTGGAGCCTGGCCGGCGGAGGCTTGATTGGCAATCTCTCCGGACACAGTCCGGCGAGCTCTCTTTCTCCTGAAAAAAAACACGAGCGTTAATATGCCTTCCACGAATCTTTTCTGGAAACATGGTGGCGCGCCATATTGTTGCGGCGACGTTTCGATTCGCGTCGCACTTCTTTTCCGTCTGCTGGGCCGAGTTGCCCCTTGTTGGCCAGCTGCCGGGGGCTCGGCTTCCCGCCTCAAAGGCACCTCCTGCGGAACACCATTGGTATACAGTGGTCGGAGATAAGCATGGATGAGTAGTGGTATCAGGACTCCGGTCACAGTTACCTAGGAAACCGGATATATTCCGGGGTAGTCGGCCGTAATGGCGACCAGAGCATTGTCGATGCTAAGTTGGTGGAACACCCCATCGATCAGCTCCACCTTTATGTCCGGATCCTCTTCGGAGGCCTGATCAAGGGATCGTTCTGGATCCTCTCATTGTGGAGCCAGGCTGTGTATATCCTCTACGGCCTGGCGCAGTTCCTGCGTCGAAATCACAAAGTGAGATACTCAACTTTGGGAACATGGATCGGATAGACAAACGTCCGCTTACCCAGCTCCGAGGGTTGTTCATGAAAAATCCATTCAATGGACTAGCTGGGAGGAAGTCCTCCTTCTCCCCCTTGTACAAGCCGGATAGGATCTTCACCAGATCGGCAACCGATCCCTGCCCCTTGCGGCCATGACGGGTGGCATCATCCTCCCCGTTGAAATCCCACATGGGGTGGCCCCTATATTGGAGTGGCTGCACCCCTCGCATGATGCATGTGGCCATGACTCCAATCATGGTTAATCCGAAGTGAGCCAATAACCTTATTCGGCCCATCAGATATTGGACGTCCCTATCATTCTCCTGTTGAGGGCTCCGCGGGCGCCAACTCAGGTGTTTCTTCATAGGAGCGTTGCTGAACTCCGGGAGGCCGATCTGTACTGGTTCCGGTAGCGGGGTGTCCTCCATATAAAACCACTCCGAAGGCCAGTCTTCGGACGCCTTCTTCGGGGTTCCGGATAGATATCCGGTCCCGGCGATGCGCCATATTTCGGCTCCGCCCACTTGATATATCGACCCCTCATGAGAATGGGGTACGAGGCAAAATAATCTCTTCCACAGCGCATAATGGGCCTCGATGCCCAAGAACAGCTCACAAAGGGCCACGAAGCCCGCGATGTGCAGGATGGAGGCAGGCGTAAGGTGGTGAAGCTGGAGCCCATAGAACTCCAGGAGCCCCCGGAGAAACGGATGTATGGGAAATCCGAGTCCCCTTATTAGATAAGGGACGAAGCATATCTGCTCTCCTTTGGAGGGATTGGGGATGCTCTCCGCCTGCTTTCCGCCCTTGTAGGTGGCAAGTCCGGCTCGAACCGGAACCATAAAGGCGGTGGGAAGATATCCCCCTGCTTGGAGCGTCACTAGCTCGCTATGCGGGACTGAACATCTCCCCCAATCTCCTGGCTGAGGGCTGGGAGCGCGAGAGGAGGAGCCGCGTCGACTGTCCATGATGGAGTGGATTTTTGTCAGAAGCGCTCCGAAGAATACTCGCGGAAGGAGGATGGTGTGATTCGGATCTAAATCCTCGCCTCTCTTTATAGGCAGCTTATTCGTGCAGCTAAGGGGTAAAGTGTCAAAATACCCTGGCTTTTCGCATTCGTACGACATATGAAGGAGGGCCATTATTGGACGTGGAAGCCAAGAAGCACAACATTTATAAGAAGCCGGACTCTATTCGGCAAGCACATGGAATTTGGAGGAGAACCCGCCTTGCAATGCCGAAGACAATATGCGCGTCGGACTCGTCGTCGTTGAAGCCTGGTTCGTGGGGCTACTGAGGGAGTCCTGGACTAGGGGGTGTCCGGATAGCCGAACTATCATCATCGGCCGGACTCCAAGACTATGAAGATACAAGATTGAAGACTTCGTCCCGTGTCCGGAAGGGACTTTCCTTGGTGTGGAAGGCAAGCTTGGCAATACAGATATGTAGATCTCCTACCATTGTAACCGACTCTGTGTAACCCTAGCCCTCTCCGGTGTCTATATAAATCGGAGGGTTTTAGTCCGCAGGACGAACAACAATCATACCATAGGCTAGCTTCTAGGGTTTAGCCTCCTTGATCTCGTGGTAGATCTACTCTTGTACTACCCATATCATCAATATCAATCAAGCGGGAGTAGGGTTTTACCTCCATCGAGAGGGCCCGAACTTGGGTAAAAACATCGTGTCCCTTGTCTCCTGTTACCATCCGCCTAGACGCACAGTTCGGGACCCCCTACCCGAGATCCGCCGGTTTTGACACCGACAGTAATCCTATTCTGGAAGTCATGTTACTCGACCATGGTGAACCTACGAACTATGAGGAAGCGATGATGAGCCTAGATTCTGCAAAATGGCTTGAAGCCATGAAATCTGAGATGGCATCCATGTATGAGAACAAAGTATGGACTTTGGTTGACTTGCCCGATGATCGGCAAGCCATCGAGAATAAATGGATCTTCAAGAAGAAGACTGACGCTGATGGTAATGTAACTGTCTACAAAGCTCGACTTGCTGCGAAAGGTTTTCGACAAGTTCAAGGGGTTGACTACGATGAGACTTTCTCACCCGTAGCGATGCTTAAGTCTGTCCGAAGCATGTTAGCAATTGCCGCATTTTATGATTATGAAATTTGGCAAATGGATGTCAAAACTGCATTCCTGAATGGATTTCTGGAAGAAGAGTTGTATATGATGCAGTCGGAAGGTTTTGTCGATCCAAAAGGTGCTAACAAAGTGTGCAAGCTCCAGCGATCCATTTATGGACTGGTGCAAGCCTCTCGGAGTTGGAATAAAAGCTTTGATAGTGTGATCAAAGCATATGGTTTTATACAGACTTTTGGAGAAGCCTGTATTTACAAGAAAGTGAGTGGGAGCTCTGTAGCATTTCTGATATTATATGTAGATGACATATTGTTAATTGGTAATGATATAGAATTTCTGGATAGCATAAAGGGGCACTTGAATAAAAGTTTTTCGATGAAAGACCTCGGTGAAGCTGCTTACATATTGGGCATCAAGATCTATAGAGATGATCAAGACGCTTAATTGGACTTTCACAAAGCACATACCTTGATAAAGTTTTGAAAAAGTTCAAAATGGATCAGGCAAAGAAAGGGTTCTTGCCTGTATTACAAGGTGTGAAGTTGAGTCAGACTCAATGCCCGACCACAGTAGAAGATAGAGAGAAAATGAAAGATGTTCCCTATGCTTCAGCCATTGGCTCTATCATGTATGCAATGATGTGTACCAGACCTGACGTATGCTTAGCAATAAGCTTGGCAGGTAGGTACCAAAGTAATCCAGGAGTGGATCACTGGACAGCGGTCAAGCATATCCTGAAATACCTGAAAAGGACTAAGGATATGTTTCTCGTTTATGGAGGTGACAAAGAGCTAGTCGTAAATGGTTACGTCGATGCAAGCTTTGACACTGATCCAGATGATTCTAAATCGCAAACCGGATACGTGTTTTTATTAAACGATGGAGCTGTCAGTTGGTGCAGTTGTAAACAAAGCGCCGTGGCGGGATCTACATGCGAAGCGGAGTACATAGCTGCTTCGGAAGCAGCAAATGAAGGAGTCTGGATGAAGGAGTTCATTTCCGATCTAGGTGTCATACCTAGTGCATCGGGACCAATGAAGATCTTCTGTGACAATACTGGTGCAATTGCCTTGGCAAAGGAATCCATATTTCACAAGAGGACCAAGCACATCAAGAGTCGCTTCAATTCCATCCAGGACCAAGTCCAAGTGGGAGACATAGAGATTTGCAAGATACATACGGATCTGAATGTTGCAGACCCATTGACTAAGCCTCTTCCACGAGCAAAACATGATCAACACCAAGACTCCATGGGTGTTAGAATCATTACTATGTAATCTAGATTATTGAATCTAGTGCAAGTGGGAGACTGAAGGAAATATGCCCTAGAGGCAATAATAAAGTTATTATTTATTTCCTCATATCATGATAAATGTTTATTATTCATGCTAGAATTGTATTAACCGGAAACATGATACATGTGTGAATACATATACAAACTTAGTGTCACTAGTATGCCTCTACTTGACTAGCTCATTAATCAAAGATGGTTATGTTTCCTAACCATGGACATGTGTTGTCATTTGATTAGCGGGATCACATCATTAGGAGAATGATGGGATTGACTTGACCCATTCTGTTAGCTTAGCACTTGATCGTTTAGTACGTTGTTATTGCTTTCTTCATGACTTATACAAGTTCCTACAACTATGAGATTATGCAACTCTCGCTTACCGGAGGAACACTTTGTGTGCTACCAAACGTCACAACATAACTGGGTGATTATAAAGGAGCTCTACGGGTGTCTCCAAAGGTACATGTTGAGTTGGCGTATTTCGATATTAGGTTTTGTCACTCTGATTGTCGGAGAGGTATATCTGGGCCCTCTCGATAATGCACATCACTATAAGCCTTGCAAGCAATGTAGCTAATGAGTTAGTTGCGGAATGATGCATTACGTAACGAGTAAAGAGACTTGCCGGTAACGAGATTGAACTAGGTATTGAGATACCGACGATCGAATCTCGGGCAAGTAACATACCGATGACAAAGGGAACAGTGTATGTTGTTATGCGGTTTGACCGATAAAGATCTTCATAGAATATGTAGGAGCCAATATGAGCATCCAGGTTCCGCTATTGGTTATTGACCGGAAACAGTTCTAGGTCATGTCTACATAGTTCTCGAACCCGTAGGGTCCGCACGCTTAAGGTTTCGTTGATAGTTTTATTATGAGTTTATGAGTTTTGATGTACCGAAGGTTGTTCGGAGTCCCAGATGTGATCACGAACATGACGAGGAGTCTCAAAATGGTCGAGACATAAAGGTCAATATATTGGATGACTATATTTGGACACCGGAAAGGTTCCAGGTGAGATTGGGACAATACCGGATCTCCGGGAGGTTATCGGAACCCCCCGGGAGGTATATGGGCCTTATTGGGCCTTAGTGGAAAGGTGGGAGAAGAAGCAAAGGAGAGGGCGCCCCCCCAAGCCCAAACCGAATTGGGAGGGGGGTCGGCCCCCCCTTTCCTTCTTCCCTCCCCCCTCTTCCTTCCCTCTCCTACTCCTAATAGGAAAGGGGGGAGTCCTACTCCCGGTTGGGGTTGGACTCCCCCCCTAGGGCGCGCCACCCCCTTGGCCGGCCCCCTCTCCTCCACTCCTTTATATACAAGGGAGGGGCACCCCATAGACACAACAATTGATCTCTTGATCTCTTAGCCGTGTTGTTGGGGGTTGGGTGCGACATATGCCAAAGGATGGCTTATCATGGTGGGGGCGAGTAGAACGTCGCCGGTGCCTGGAAACGGGATGAGGCGTAGACATGCACGCCGGCGAATCTTACCCAACTTCGGGGCTCTCCGGGGAGATAACACCCCTACTGCTGCTCTGCGGGGTCTCCGCATGGTCACTATGGCGAAGTGGCTAGAATGGCGCTCCTGGAGCTGTTTCGGGAGGCAGGAGGGAGCTAAGCTGGCTCTCTCCTCCCTGGTCTATGTGTCTATCTCTATCTAGGGCCGAACCCTTTGCATGGGTGTCCCGGGGGGTTTATATAGGCCTACCCCCCGGGGGTACAATAGTAATCTCACTGGGTGTGGCCCCCAACCGTCTATCTCTCATGCCACCGTCCTTCCCGCCGGCTTCTGGGGCCCGCCGACTGGTGGGTCCCGCGGACAGGCCGAACACTGTGCGGCGCTCCCGATGACGCAGGCTTGGTCATGGGGCCGTGGCAACAGTGCCGCCGTCTGTCAGGCGATCACTGTCGCCACTCCCCATCCAATCTGGTTTATGGCTTGTGGGGCCCTGGCGGGGAGACGGCCGACTCCGTGGAGGCCGACTCCCACAGGGCCGTCTTCTGGCGCTCCCGCCGTCTTTGATTCATCCACCAACAGGTGGCCCTGCAATCTCTGGGCCGTACAGGCCAGCGTCGTGGGCACAGTGCATCACGCACTGTGGCTAAGGTCAGGGGAGGCATGGCAACAGTGCCACGCCTCGCCGGAGATCTCCCGGCGATACGACTCACTGTAGCCATGCCAACCCCTCGTAGGCAGGAAGGGACGGCCATGTCGGGGCCATGCCCTGCATCGGTCTCCGTGAAATGTCGCGGGTCGAGTCCCACAGTCGGCACTCCTGGAGGTCGCAAGCCGGGAGTCGGCTTGCTTTAAAGTCATCGTCTGGGACTCGGCTTCTCGGGGGATCGCCAGCTGGGACTCGGCCTCTCGGGAGGTCGCCTGCTGGGACTCGGCCTCTCTGGAGGTCGCCTGCTGGGACTCGGCTAGAGGGGCGTGGCCTGCCCCGATGTCTTGAAAGATCCGGAGTCCCGGGTCAGCCTACCCGTGGCCCATTACTCCGACAGTAGTCCCCGAAGCTGGTGAAGCCCTGCGGGCGTCGCCTCGTGGGGCTTCAACAGTTTCAATCTTCCCAGCGCCGACTCTGAGATTCGGCCTCTGTTTCTTCGGGCCGACTCGCCGAAGTCGGACTTGTTCAGTGAGGGCCATTATTCGTAAGTCGCGGCGGGAAAACAGGCGGCGTATCAGATACGCTTCCCTGCCGCCATCGAGACGGTCCTATCGTGTGGCGCCACGTGGGGAGGATAGTCTGCCCACCCACGCGCGCGACGGGACGGGCTGCCAAGTGGGGCCCGCCACTACCGCGCCTCGGCTTCCGAGCGGATCCGCTGCGGCTGTGGACGGTTGGCATCCCCATGTTGTTATTGCGTGCAGTAACTTCGTGGGGTAAATCGTGGGCGGCGTGGGGCTCCGGGCGCAGTTAATCCCACGCCGCCCCCTCGGCTCCTCAGCCCGTAGGGCTATAAATAGGCGGGGAGGAGCGGGGCGGCACTGCACGCACACCCTCTCCCTCGCTCTCCTGCCTTCTCTTCTTCCTCCGCCGCGAGCCGAAGCATCCTCTCTCGTCGGCGATGAGCTCTTCCTCCGCCGCGCCCCCCGCCTCGCGCTCCGGCGTGTGGGACGGCTCGGACGTGGAGGCGGAGCACATCGATTTTCTCCGCTGGACCCGCCGTCTCCCCAGTGCGGACCTGGTGCGCGCCCGTCCCGCGCCGGCGGGAGAGATCCGGCCCGCGCCGGAGGAGGGCGAGCGGGTCGTCTTCCGCTCGCACCTAATGCGCGGGCTGGGGCTGCCGGCGAGCGGGTTCTTCCGCTCGTTTCTGGAGTTCCATAAGCTTCAGCCGCACCACCTCACCCCAAACGCGGTGGTGCTGCTTTCCGCCTTCACCACCCTATGCGAAGGCTACCTCGGCGTTCTTGCCACCCTCGAGTTGTGGGGAGAATTTTTCTCTTCGAAGCTCGGTACTCAGGCCGCCGGCACGCCGGCTCAGTGCGGCACCTACATCGTGGTGCGGCGCTCGACGGCCGACAACCATTTCCCTCCCATCTCGCTGGTGAAGTCAGTGAAGATGTGGCAGCGATCTTACTTCTACGTGAAGAATCTCTCCACCGACGGCGACTGGGTCAACTTGCCGCCCTTCGACCCCGAGCCTCTGACCGGCAGGCTTGCCAGTTGGTCCCACCGGTCCAAGTTGCTGTCGCCCTCCGGAGTCGGCTCCGTGGCACGACTCCGAGTTCTGCTGCAGTCGGAGGGCCTCGTCGGATCCGGTCTTCTGGCCGCCTTTGTGGCGCGCCGAGTCCTCCCGCTCCAGGGCCGGCCTCACCTCATCTGTTAGATGAGCGGCCGCCACGATCCGAGCCGGCTGTGCACCAAGGAAATGCCCCGCGGGGAGGTGGCGAACTTAGTGAACCATATCGCGCACTGCGAGTTCACGGAGAACTGGCAGTTCGGCAAGGAGCCGTACTCGCGCGACAACCCCCCTCCAATGGTAAGTCGCATCCTTCTGTAGCTTGATCCTCTTTGCAGCCGACTCCGGCCTCTAATCATCGTTGGTTTCTTCTGGGCAGAATCCCCTCACGGCGCCCGCAGCCGGCGCCATGAGAGACCCCTGCGACTACGTCCCAGATCGCGAGGACAGTGATGTCGACGACCCCGACTTGGGGGCGGCGGCGCTGGAGGCCGACGCCGAAGGCGGCGGAGAGGGGGCGGACGGCGGCCTCAGGCCGTCGGCCACCTTCGCCGACTGGCCCGAGGACGACGTCGACGCCGAAGTCGTCCCACGCCGTCAGCCGAGGGCCGGCCCCTCCGGCCAAGTCGGCGCAAAGAGGCGTCACGCCGGGCCGAGCACGCCCGACGGCAAACAGAAGAAGTTCAAGGGGGCGGCCGCCGCGACCAAGCGGGAGGAGGCGGCCGCGAAGGCCAACTGCTTCCGAAGGGAAGTGAGAAGGCCCCCTCTAGTTTCCGCGTAAGTCTTTTTCACTCTTTCGTTTTCTTTGTTGGATCTTATCCGAGTCCTCTTTGATTTTTCCCTCCGGTCTTCTCCAGAGCTCCCCTCTCCCTCAAGAGAGCCGCCGTCCCCTCTGTCATGGGGTCGGTAGAGACATCCGCCAACACTCGGCGGGTCGATCCCGCCGCCGACCTTCGGGAGGCGACGGAACGGAATGCGCGGGAGAAGCGCGACGAGGAGGAGGCCGACCGTCTGGAGAAGGCGGAGGCCGAGAAGGCGGCCGCCAATGCTCAGAAGAAACTGGAGGAGGCCAAAAACGCCGCCGCGGCGAAACGGTGTGCTGAGGAGGCCGCGCGTCGCCGCTCGGCGATGCTTGTCCCTCCGTTGTCGTCGGCGCCGCCGGCTCCTGAGTTCACAGGGCAGACCGGAGAGGTCGGCGCCGAGAACCCCTTCGCGGAGGAGGGCGGCGAGGCTTCGGGCTCGGACACCCTCGCGCCGCCTCCGCCACCGTCTGGGAGGCCGCACGGCAAGCAGCCGGTGGGCCCGCAGGATCCACCGACCACGGACGATGCCGAGGCGTGGCTGCTTCTTCAAGTCGCTGTGCCGGCGCGCCGCCGGCTTGAGAGGACAAGCTCGGCGCCACGAGCTCGGGAGACTGGCGCGGCCAGCTCGGCGAGTCTGGACGTCGAGGCCTCTAGTGCCGTGCCCACCGGCTGGTTGCGCGGAGGCGGCACCGGCCCGCTGAACCAGGCCCTCCTGGACGTCCAGCCAAAGCTGCGCGCAGAAAGCGACGCCCTCCAAGTCAGCACCAGAGCGCATCTGGCTGTGCGGACATCCATTCGAGTAAGCTTCCTTTCTCTTCTATAATTCTTGTCTTTCTCTGTGGGGGCGCGCCAGCACCCACTGGGTGTAGTCCCCGAGTTCCGGGCCGGCTGCTGAGCAGGTGGTTCGGAACTCCTCCTTGCGAGCTCCGAATTCTAACTTTTGCCTTTGCCGGCTTTTTGTAGGAATAGCATAACCTCCGCGCCGCTGTCTTCAACCGCAACGTCGAGGAGCTGAATAAGCGGACCGCCGACTTGACGGAAAGCCGGGGTGAGCTCTTTTCTTCCTTCTTCGCGGGGGCGCGCTGGCGCACCCGCGGGCTGTAGTCCCCGAGATTCGGGTCGACTGCTGAGCAGTCGGGCCGGATCTCCCCGGCGATCTAACTTCTTTCTTCTTCGCGGGGGCGCGCTGGCGCGCCCGCGGGCTGTAGTCCCCGAGATTCGGGCCGACTGTTGAGCAGTCGGGCCGGATCTCCCCGGCGATCTAATTTATTGATGACTTTTCTTGTCTTCTTCTTCGTTTTTCAGGCGCCAACGCCGCCCTCCAGGAGCAGCTGGGCGAGGCCAACACTGCTCATCGTGCCAAGGAGGAGGAGTGCGACAGGCTCGCCAAAGAGCGCGATCTGCTGGCGATGCAGCTAGCCGAGCAGAAGGAGTTGCTCCGGAAGGCGCAGGACGACGCCAAGTCGCGGGAGGATGCCCTCATGGCCGAGTTCGAGGTCAAACGCTCCGCCTGGACTGATCGGGAGGCGATGCTGACCTCCGGCTACCACGAGCTCGAGGACATCGTCGACGGTAAGTCTCTTTCGCTTCTTTTGGTCTTCCGACTTCGTGTTAGGCCGATTTCTGATTTTCCGACTATCTTCTTTTTTGTCTCGGCAGACTTCTTTCCTGGTCATTCACAGGCCGTCCCTCTGGCCATCGAGGCGGCTCGGGAGGCGCGAAGGGCGAAGGGGGAGGTGATCGCCGCCAACGCCCCCCGAACCATCGACGAGCAGCTTTTGAGCATCGGGGCTTGTCTTCGTCCTGCTCACCGCCTGCTGCGCCGTCTTCACCGTGCCGGTGCCCAGGTGGTTGCCGCCCTGTGGCCGGACGTGCCGGCTCTGCGCACCGCTAGTCGGACCGCTGACTGGCTGGAAGTCGCCGCCGGCCGCCTTGAGGCTTGGAAGGGCTCCTCGGCCCGAGCTGGAGCACGCCGGGCCTTGGAGTTCGTTAAGGCGTGGTATCCGGGGCTGGACCTGGACCGCCTGGCCGCGTTCCGGTCAGAAGCCCAGGCCGAGTTGGAGGCCGTAGAAGGCGCCCTCGTCGAGCGCGCGGCGTCCATCACCGAGTACACGGACACCAGCGTCTTCGTGCCCGAGCGGACTGAAGGCGGCGAGGAGGCGCCGCCGGACTGGTTCGGGATGAACCCGGAGTACGAGGAAGACTCGGCGGAGGTGATCGACTCCAGCGCCGAGGAGGAAGACGAGTCGGAGGACGGAGGCGAGGAGGAGGCGCCAGAAGACGAAGCAGGCGGCCAGCCTCAGCCCGATCGCGCCTCCAGCAACGAGCCGCGCGGGAACAAGGCGACTGCCGCCAGAGGCGACCAGGCTGAGACCGCCTAGCCGACTGCCCTGGCATCCGACGCCGCCGTCACCACCGATCCTTCGGCCACGGAGGCCGCCTCCTAGACTGCTTCTGTTTATCTGTCTTCATTAATCTTTTGGAAGACTTGTTAGGTTCGAACAACTCCACCCGCGGGGTGTATCCTGAATTCTTATTCGGAGATTCGGCCAAGGGCCTATGTAAATATTTATCTAATTTCCGCCTTTCCTTGCTTATTGCTCCTTAGACTTTTTCCTTTGCCGCCTTCCTTTAGTTGTCGCCTTGCCGGCTGGGCAGCCGCTCTGCGGACTGTCGCCGGATCAAGTGCTTGGCTACTTCAGGAAGGCAAGTACTTAGTCATTTAGAGTTTCTTTAGCAAGTCGGCTAGAAGGCGACAGGCCGACTATCCGAGAGTCGGCTGTCCTTTGATAAAATTAAGGCGGCGAGCCGGCTACTCATGAGTCGGCTCGGTGGGGGGAGGCTGGTAGCCGGCTTGGGCTATGCGTAAGCTTTTAGGTCCTTAGCCATTTTTCGTGCGTGCGCTCGTTCTTGCCTGTCCCCTTCCTACCGACAGTCGCTCTGCGAGCTGCGGCTTTCGACAGGAGATGGCTTGAGTGCAACACATTACTTGTCTGACCGCAGGAAGCATTTCATAGCGCAAGGCGGCGAGTCCCCAGGCCGACTAGTCGGACCCGGTGCCAGACAGTATGATAAAAAGGAGCAGCATATTCGGCAGCGTAATTCTTATCATACAGATAATCAAAAGGGCAGTCCCCGAGCTCGTCCCGGGGGCCTTAGGTCTTAGTACTTTAATATAAAGAGGGTAGTGCGATACATATTGCATCAACTGTAAAATCTTCGAAGAAGATTCGCGTTCCATGGGCGCTCTGTTTCTTTGCTGGAGTCGTCCCTCTTGCACGCTCGAGGCTTCTGAGCGTCAATCAGATAGTAGGCGTCGTTCCCTAGCACCTTGCTGATGATGAAGGGACCTTCCCAAGGTGCCGATAACTTGTGCTGGCCGGCCGTTCTCTGAATCAGCCGGAGCACAAGGTCGCCCTCTTGGAACGATCTTGGCTTGACCTTGCGGTTGTAGTATCGGCGCGGACTCTGCTGGTAGATGCCGGACCGACTGAGTGCCAACAGTCGGCCCTCTTCCAGCAGGTCGACGCCGTCTTGGCGTGCTTCTTCGGCTTCCTCTTCGGTGTACATGGTGACTCGTGGAGAGTCAAACTCTATATCCGTCGGGATGACGGCTTCGGCACCATAGACAAGGAAGAAAGGTGTGAAGCCAGTTGATTTCTTTGGAGTCGTGCGCAGACTCCAAAGGACGGTTGGTAGCTCCTCGACCCAACAGCCGGCCGAACGCTCGAGTGGTTCGACCAGTCGAGGCTTGATGCCGGACAGGATGAGGCCATTGGTTCGTTCCACCTAGCCGTTTGACTGCGGATGGGCAACGGACGCTAAGTCCAGTCGGATGCCCTGCGTCGCGCAGAAACGAGCCAAGGCGCCCTTGGCAAAGTTTGTGCCATTGTCGGTGATGATGCTGTGCGGTATGCCGTACCGCACCGTGATGTCGGCAATGAAGGTTACTGCAGTCGGCCCGTTCAACTTCTTGATGGGCTTTGCTTCCACCCACTTGGTGAACTTGTCCACCGCGATAAGCAGATGAGTTAGGCCGCCTCGGGCCGTCTTGAATGGTCCTACCATATCCAGGCCCCAAACTGCGAAGGGACAGGCGATGGGAATTGTTTTTAGCGCGGAAGCCGGCTGAAGTGGTTTGGAGCGGAACATCTGACACCCCTTGCATTTTTGGACTAGCTCTTTAGCTTCTTCCAGGGCAGTCGGCCAAAAGAAACCGTGCCGAAAGGCTTTGGCCATGAGCGCCCTCGAAGCCGCATGGTGGCCGCACTCGCCCTGATGGATGTCTTTGAGAATCGCTTGGCCTTGTTCTGATTCCACGCAGCGCTGGTAGACACCAGTGACACTGCGCCTGACAAGCTCTCTGTTGACTATGGTGTATGATGCCGCTCGGCGCTGCACTTGCCGAGCCAGGATCTCATCTGTTGGCAATTCTTTGTACACTAGAAATTTGAGGATGGGCTGCGCCCATGAAGGTGCTGCTATCTCTTCCAACTGCTACCACAGCGACTTGGACGAGGGTGGCTGGGCTGGGAGGCGGCGGGTTGGAGTCTGCGGCCGTTTGCTGAATTGACGGACTCTCTGGGCCGACTGGGGCAGCTCCTGGGCCGACTGGCGCAGTCCCCGGGCCGGGCTCTGAAGTCCCCGGGCCGACTGGCGCAGTCCCCGGGCTGGGCTCTGAAGTCCCCGGGCCGGTTTCAACTATGGTTTTCTTGAGGTCGCCCGCTGGGGCTTTGGAGCCGGATCCGACTACTTCTGGAGGAGCCGGCACAAAGATGGAGTCCGACTCTGGTGAAGGTTTGATAGACGGCTTGAGGAGGCGCTGAAGGGCGACGCCGGAAGGTATCGCTTGGCAAGTGGAGCCGACTCGTGCCAAGGCATCTGCTTGATCATTGTCATTTCTTGGCACGTGAAGAAATTCGCACCCCTCGAAATATCCGCTGAGTTGCTGCACCAGGAAGCGGTAGCTTGCCATGTTTGCGTCTTTGGCGTCCCAGTCGCCGGATGATTGCTGAACCACCAAGTCGGAGTCGCCATAGCACAGGATCCGGCGAATGCCGAGTTCTTTGGCAAGCCGGAGCCCATGAATGAGCGCCTCATATTCGGCGATGTTGTTGGAGGCGGCGAAGTGGATCTGTAGCACGTATTTGAGCTTGTCGCCCTTCGGGGAGGTGAGGACGACGCCGGCTCCAAGGCCGGTGCGCATCTTGGAGCCGTCGAAGTGCATCCGCCAATGAGTGGAGTCGGGCGCTGGCGGCAGGTACTGGGTCTCGGCCCAGTCGACGAGGAAGTCGGCCAGCGCCTGCGACTTGATGGCGGTGCGGGGCTGGTAGTAGATGGTGTAAGGGGCTAGATCTATAGCCCATTTGGCCACTCGGCCGGAGGCGTCTCGGCTTCCAATGATCTCGGCGAGTGGAGCGGTGCAAACCACAGTGATTGGATGCTCTTGAAAATAGGGCTTCAGCTTCTTGGCGGCAAAATGCACGCCATAACACATCTTCTGATAGTGAGGGTAGTTTTGCTTGGAGGTCGACAGTACCTCGCTCAGGTAATATACCGGTCTCTAGACAGGGAGCGCCTAGCCTTCCTCCTTGCGCTCGACTACAATGACTGTGCTGACTACTCGGCTGGTGGCGGCGATGTACAAGAGCATGGGCTCTTTGGGAGTCGGTGCCGCCAACACGGGGGGAGTAGCCAACATCTTCTTTAGTTGGAGAAATGCCTCATCCGCCTTGTGGTTCCACTTGAAAAAGGTGGTCTTCTTCATCAATTGATACAAGGGCAGGGCTTTCTCGCCCAGCCGACTGATGAATCGGCTGATGGACGCCAGGCAGCCGGTGAACTTCTGCACGTCCAGCAGTCGGCTGGGTACCTCCATTCTCTCAATGGCCTTGATCTTCACAGGGTTGCACTCTATGCCGCGTTCGGAGACTAGGAAGCCAAGGAGCTGGCCGACTGGTACCCCAAACACGCACTTCTCGGGGTTGAGCTTGATCCGGAATCGGCACAGATTCTCAAAGGTCTCTTTGAGGTCTTCCAGTAGCGTCCCACGCTTTTCCGTCTTCACCACTACATCGTCCACGTAAACATGGGCGTTCCTGCCGAGTTGCTTGAGGAGGCACTTCTGCATGCAACGCTAAAAGGTGGCGCCGGCATTCCTCAGGCCAAACGTCATTGTCAGGTAGCAGAAGGCTCCAAACGGCGTGATGAATGCAATCTTCAGTCTGTCTGCTGGATTCAGCTTGATCTGGTGGTATCCTGAGTATGCATCTAGGAAACTCATCAGCTCGCATCCGGCTGTGGAGTCTATCACCTGGTCAATCCTTGGCAGAGCAAACGGGTCCTTCGGGCAGGCTTTGTTGAGGCTTGTGTAGTCGATGCACATCCGCCACTGCTTGTTCTTCTTCAGCACCAAAACCGGGTTTGCCAGCCACTCTGGAAAAAACACTTCCATGATAAAACCGGCTGCCAAGAGCTGGGCTATTTCTTCTCCAACAACTCTTCTTTTCTCTTCTGATAGGCGGCGCAAAGGCTGCCTGACGGGCTTCATATCTGGCCTGACGTGTAGCTTGTGCTCGGCGAATTCCGTCGGTACACCCGGCATGTCCTTGGGGGACCATACAAAGATGTCCCGATTCTCATGGAGGAAATCGACGAGCTCGCCTTCCTATTTGCTGTCAAGGCCGGTGCCTATGACAGCGTATCTCTCTGGGTGCTCCGGGTCCAAGGGTATCTTCTTGGTTTCTTTGGCCGGCTTGAATGATCCTTCTACCTCCGACTCCTTGAGGTCGGGCGACATATCTGGCTGCTTTCCGGCCATCGCCACGACTCGGTCAAGGAGTCGCTTCTCGGCCACGATCACCAAGGACTCGGCCAACCGACTGCTCTTGGCCGCGCAGGCGGACGACTTCTTGTAGTCGCCGGCTACGGTCAGAATCCCCTTAGAACTCGGCATCTTCATCTTGAGGTAGGCGTAGTGGGGAACCGCCATGAACTTGGCCAAGGCAGGTCGGCCAAGCAGAGCGTGGTACGGGCTCTCCAAATCCACCACCTCGAACCAGACCGGCTCTCGGCGGAAGTGATCTTTGTCTCCGAAGAGGACGTCGATCAGGGTTTTGCCAATCGGCGAACAGGAGAGACCGGGTACAATTCCATGGAACACGGTGCGGCTGCTCTGCAGCTGTCTTCGCCTGATTCCTAGCTTCTCCATGGTGTTCTTGTACAAGATGTTTATGCTGCTGCCTCCATCTATCAGGACTCGCGAAAAACGGGCGGCCCGCCTATCAGTGGCCAAGGTCGCACCTAGGACCAGGGCGTAAGAGCCCGGGCTCGGCATCACCTCTGGGTGCTCCGCCCGACTCCAGCTGATAGGTCTCTCGGACCAATGCATGAACTCCGGGGCATCTGCTGCTACTGCATTAACTTCTTGTTGCTGTTGGCGCCTGTTGCGCCGGTCATCTGCCACACTGGTGAACACTACATAGGCTCCATGCTCTTCTGGGAACTCGTCTTGTACTGCGCCGACTGGCCGAGCCACCGGCTGCTGGGGCGGCGGCGGAGGCGGCGGCCCAGCAGGCGGTGGAGGAGTGAGGCCGCCTCCCTTGGTGATCCTGGTGAGCCAGTGACACTTTCTGGTGGTGTGATTCGACGGCTTCGCGCCGCTGTGGAACTTGCATGGACCATCCAAAGTCTGCTCATAGGAGAAAGCCGGCAACCAATTGGACTTGCCGCCCTTCTGTAGCTTGGCCGGAGGCTGCCCCTCCAGCTGCTGATCTTCAACTGCCGCGACCTGCCGACTGTTGGAAGTCGGCGGTGGGGCCTTGCGCTTGTTGTCGTTTTGCTGCTGTCGCCGACTGGCGTCTCCAGCCGGAGTTCTGGGAGCCTGTGGAGTCACCTTGCTAGCCGCGTTGACTTGAATCTCCGTCTTCATAGAAGAGTCGGCCGTGGCGTATTTATCTGCTATGACTAGTAGTTCGTCGAGGGTCTCCGGCTCGTCGCAGAGGAGTTTGTGCTTGAGGAGGGTGCCCTCTCGGCACCCGGCGGTGAAGTACTCAATAGCCTGCACCTCGTGCACGCCCTCGCAGGAGTTTCGAAGCTCGCCCCAGCGCGTGAGGTAGTCGCGTGTTGATTCTTCGGGGCCTTGCACGCACAAGGAGAGCTGGCGCGGCTTGGGAGGTCGCTTGTATGTGCTCGTGAAGTTGCGGATGAAGGCTTCGGTGAAGTCGACCCAGCTGTTGATGCTGCGGGGCTTCAGGCTGTTCAGCCATGTCCGGGCCGTGCCCTGGAGCATGAGAGGAACGTACTTCACGGCAACTCGCTTGTTGCCGTTTGCTATGCTGATGGCTGTGGAGTAGTCTATCAGCCAGTCCTCCGGCTTCACGGAGCCGGTGTACTTGGGGGTGTCTCGGGGGAGCGTGAACCCTTTGGGGAAGGGCTCGTCTCTGATGCGGGGCCCGAAGCAAGGCGGACCCAACTCGTCTTCTTCTTCCAGCGCCAGGGATCGGTGGAGTCGGTCGATCCGATGGCGGGCGTCGTTCTCTCCGACTCCCTCTCGGCGGCCAAGGCAACCTCCGAGAGTCGGATGCTCAACAGGCGGCGGGGAAACTCGCCGTTCTCTTCTGGGCGGGGGAGGCAGATAATCGTCCCGCCGCTCTACTGCTCTCGGGCGGCCGTCTTGATCGCGCTCGATGGTGATATGAGTCCGGTTGTGACTAGCAGCCGGCTCCTTCTCTTTCCTTCCGCGGACTCCACCAGTCGGCGTCCGGGAGGTCGCGCCTTGATCCCAGCGGGGAGGTAAGTCGTCGTTTGGCTGCTGCAGCGCATCTGCGCGGCCGCCGGCCGCATTTTGCGCTGCAACCGCGTCAAGGAGCTACTGGACTCGCTCCGTCATCACACAGCGCTCTTCGCCCTCAAAGTTCTTCAGCTCGTCAGTCGCCGCTTGGGCAGCGCGGATATTCTCTGCTGGGGTGGCGTACACGGGGCGTTTCGCCCCGAGTAAGTCGGCGATGGCTGCGCCGCGCTGTCGGACCGCACCTAGACGGCTCGGCCCAGTCGGAGCCAGCGAGCCGCCTACGGCGCGATCCATCTCGCGCTGGTATGCCTTTGACAAACGCCTCATGCTTGCCAGCTTCTTGGCACCTTCGATGATCTGAAGGCGGCGCGCCTCCAGCGTCTCGGCATCTGCGTCCTCAGGAATGGGCGCGGTTAGGTCTTGCAGGGCCGCAGCTAGCGGGTCCGGGGCTTCTTCGCCGGAGTGCTCGCCGTGGCTGATGACGAGTACCTCCGTGACGTCGCTTCCGCCACTCTCCTCGTACGGAAGCGGCTCGTCGTAGACCACCACGTTGGTGCGGAAGATGTCAAGCGATACGGCATCAGAGTCGACCAGCATCGGGTCGGAGGAGCCTACGGACTCCAAGTCTACGGCAGGCTCGCCGGCGACGTGGAGTTGGTCGAGGAGGCCCGCGAGAAGGCTCTCGGGGCCGCCCGTGCCTGTGCCGGATACAGGCTCGTCGGAGAGGCGCACCTCGCCGATAAGTTCAGCGAGGCCGCTCGCGGCGCAGGCGGCTTCGGCGCCGCGCAGCGTGTCAATGCAAACTCCATCTGGCGAGCCTGGTTGGCTGCGCTCGCCAGGGAGGAAGAGGGTTCCCGTCCAGAATAGATCTCCGGACGACGGTGCACCTCGCCCCACGGTAGGCGCCAAATATCGGGGGTTGGGTGCGACATATGCCAAAGGATGGCTTATCATGGTGGGGGCGAGTAGAACGTCGCCGGTGCCTGGAAACGGGATGAGGCGTAGACATGCACGCCAGTGAATCTTACCCAGCTTCGGGGCTCTCCGGGGAGATAACACCCCTACTGCTGCTCTGCAGGGTCTCCGCATGGTCACTATGGCGAAGTGGCTACAATGGCGCTCCTGGAGCTGTTTCGGGAGGCAAGAGGGAGCTAAGCTGGCTCTCTCCTCCCTGGTCTATGTGTCTATCTCTATCTAGGGCCGAACCCTTTGCATGGGTGTCCCGGGGGGTTTATATAGGCCTACCCCCCGGGGGTACAATAGTAATCTGACTGGGTGTGGCCCCCAGCCGTCTGTCTCTCACGCCACCGTCCTTCCCGCCGGCTTCTGGGGCCCGCCGACTGGTGGGTCCCGCGGACAGGCCGAACACTATGCGGCGCTCCTGATGACGCAGGCTTGGTCATGGGGCCGTGGCAACAGTGCCACCGTCTGTCAGGCGATCACCGTCGCCACTCCCCATCCAATCTGGTTTATGGCTTGTGGGGCCCTGGCGGGGAGACGGCCGACTCCGTGGAGGCCGACTCCCACAGGGCCGTCTTCTGGCACTCTGGCCGTCTTTGATTCATCCACCGACAGGTGGCCCTGCGATCTCTAGGCCGTACAGGCCAGCGTCGTGGGCACAATGCATCACGCACTGTGGCTGAGGTCAGGGGAGGCATGGCAACAGTGCCGCGCCTCACCGGAGATCTCCCGGCGATACGGCTCACTGTAGCCATGCCAACCCCTCGTTGGCAGGAAGGGACGGCTACGTCGGGGCCGTGCCCTGCATCGGTCTCCGTGAAATGTCGCGGGCCGACTCCCACAGTCGGCACTCCTGGAGGTCGCAAGCCGGGAGTCGGCTTGCTTGAAAGTCGTCGTCTGGGACTCGGCTTCTCGGGGGATCGCCAGCTGGGACTCGGCCTCTCGGGAGGTCGCCTGCTGGGACTCGGCCTCTCTGGAGGTCGCCTGCTGGGACTCGGCTAGAGGGGCGTGGCCTGCCCCGATGTCTTGAAAGATCCGGGGTCCCGGGTCAGCCTACCCGTGGCCCATTACTCCGACACGTGTGTGGTGCCCCCCTCCACCAAAGTCCTCGATAATATTGTAGCGGTGCTTAGGCGAAGCCTTGCGACGGTAGAACATCAAGATCGTCACCACGCTGTCGTGCTGACGGAACTCTTCCCTGACATTCTGCTAGATCGGAGTCCGGGGATCGTCATCGAGCTGAACGTGTGCTAGAACTCGGAGGTGCAGTAGTTTCGGTGCTTGATCGGTCCGGCCGTGAAGACGTACGACTACATCAACCGCGTTGTTATAACGCTTCCGCTTTCGGTCTACGAGGGTACGTGGACAACACTCTCCCCTCTCGTTGCTATGCATCACCATGATCTTGCGTGTGCGTAGGAATTTTTTTTGAAATTACTACGTTCCCTAACAGGTTTATCAATCCGTGGGAGGCGTAGGATGAAGATAGTCTCTCTCAAGCAACCCTGCAATCAAATACATGAAATCTCTTGTGTCCCCAACACACCCAATACAATGGAAAATTGTATAGGTGCACTAGTTCGGCGTAGAGATGGTGATAAATGTGTAGTATGGATAGTAGATATGAGTTTTTGTAGTGCGAACAATAAAAAACAGCAAGGTAGTAAATAGTAAAACGGAGCACAAACCGTATTGCAATGATGGAAAATGAGGCCTAGGGTGCATACTTTCACTAGTGTAATCTCTCAACAATGCTAACATAGATAGATCATATGTTTATCCCTCAAAGTGCAATAAAGAATCACTCCCGAGTTCCTATTAGTGGAGAGCAAAAGATAGAAATTGTTTGTAGGGTATGAAACCACCTCAAAGCTATTCTTTCCGATCAATCTATCCTATAGTTCGTACTAAAAGAACAGCAATTTATTCTTTCCGATTGATCTAATCAAGAGTTTGTACTAAAATAACAACATATGATGCATATCAACCAACTCTAATGTCACCTAGATACCCCAATGTCACCGCAAGTACCCATGAGTTAATTATACGATATGTATCAAACAATTTCGGATTCATAATAATCAATCCACACAAAGAACTACAAGGAGACCCCAAAGTTTGTATCGGTGAAAAGATAATAAAAAGGTGCATCAACCCCTATGCATAGATTACCCCAAAGTCACCTCGGGAATCCGCAAGTTGAGTGACATAACATATATCAAGTGAATCAAAATAATACCCCATTGTCACCACGGGTATTCATATGCAAGACAAGACATATATCATGTGTTCTCAGATCTGAACATTCAGTCTGACAAGAAAAACTTCAAAGGGTAAGGACTCAATTCATCACAACAAGTGTAGAGAGGGGAGAAACATCATATGATCCATCTATGTTAACAAAGACCATGATACATCAAGATCATGACATCTCAAGATCACGAGAAAGAGAGATTAAACACGTAGCTACTGGTACAAACCCTCAGCCCCGAGGTTGGACTACTCCCTCCTCATCGTGGTGGCCTCCGAGATGATGAAGATGGCCACCGGAGATGATTCCCCCCTCCGACAGGGTGCCGGAATGGGGTCCCAATTGGTTTTCGGTGGCTACAGAGGCTTGCGGCGGCGAAACTTCCGATTTAAAGTTATTTATGATGGTTTCTCTATTTATAGGAATTTTTGGCATCGGTCTCACGTCCAGATGGGCCTCGAGGTGAGCACGATACACTGGTGCATGGGCAAGGGCTCAGGCACGCCCCGGTGGGTTGTGCTCTCCTCGTGGCTCTTTTGGCCCTCCCACGAAGCTTCCGGGGTCTCTTTTGTTCCAAAAAAACGTCAAAAAGTTTCAGATCATTTGGAGAACTTTCATTTCTGCACAAAAAACAACATCACGGTAGTTGTGTTGAAAACAGCGTCAGTCCGGGTTAGTTCCATGCAAATCATACCAAAACCATATAAAATTATTGTAAACATGGCATGAATACTTAATAAATTATAAATACATTGGAGACGTATCACCCTCGTACTCTCGTCAGTGCGGGCATCCGCTGCTATGGCTTCGCCGGCTCCCGGTAGTTCCCTTCCTGGGCCTCACCCTCATCCACCACGTTTGTGCTCTCGGCGCAGCGTGGTCAACATGATCAACAAACAATAGCCATCGGAAGAGGGGTGTAAGTGGAGAGGCTGACAGTAGGGACCCACACAAGCAAGTGCCTCCTTATTACGCGAAAACAGTGGGGCTTCTCTAGGTCGTTCCAGTCCGGGGCCTCGCCGTCATCCACCGCCTTGGTACTCTTGGCGCGCCATGGTCAATGTGGTCAGGGAACGACTTCCATCAGAAGAGGCCTGTACGTGGAGAGGCTGACAGCTGGGTCCACGGTTGCACGCAAGGAAGTACCTCCTTATTATGCGCAAAATAATGATTCGTTCACCTGACAGTTGGGACCCACCGGAAGGGCCTCTTTATTTCATGAAAAATGTTTCCCCCGCTGATAGCTCGGACCCACCAGCTATATCTTCGCACGCAAGGAAGTGCCTCCTTGTTATGCACGAAAAATGAATACTCCCCCTGCTAGCTGGGACCCACCATAGTGGGAGGCTGACTTGTGGGCCTACTGAGTTGATGCGGACGGAGGGCTTTGTCAACTTAGTCAATATGAACGATTCTAGCTCCAATGACCATATGATGTCCATCCAACGGCTGTAGTGCTTCTTCAACCTTTGGTTTTCTTGCTCCACCGCCCAAACCAGCGTCGGTCGTGCCGCCTGCCCCTGCCTCCCATGGTTGGCTCTGCTACCGCGTAGGCCTGACTGCCCCATCCTACTCCAACCTTTGGCCAGGCCATCCCTCTACTCACCCACAACCCCTGTTATTTTGCAGCGACAACAACCTCACACCATAGCCTAACCAGTCAACCCTTGTACTCCTCTTCACATGGGCATCCACTGCCGCGTCTTCCCCTGCTCCGCGTCGTCCCCTTTCTAGGCCTCACCATCGTCCACCGCCTTGATGCTCTCGGCGTGGCGTGGTCAATGTGGTCAAGGAACGACTTCCATCGAAAAAGGACTGTATGTGGATAGGCTGACAGCTAGGTCCATTGCCGCAACAAGGAAGTGCCTCCTTATTACGCGCAAAATAATGATTCCTCCACCTGACAGCAGGGACCCAACGGACGGGCCACCATATTTCGCGAAAAAACCTTTCCCCCTAACTGTTGAGACCCACCAGCTACATCTTCGCACGCAAGGAAGTGCGTCTGTATTACGGGCAAAAAATATGATCTCCCCCTGACAGCTGGGACCCACCAGCTATATCTTCGCACGCTAGGAAGTGCCTCCTTACCTCCTTGACAACTAAGATCCACCCAGTCAAACCGTACATAGGGTTGTCTGTCTGGTCGCGAACGTGCACGTACATACTAGTTGATCGGTCTGTCTGTAGGACTGCAGTGATGAACCATGGTCGAGTAAGGAAGGGCACGTGTCGTAGTAGAGGCGTGGACGTATCATGTCATGTAGTTCTATATCGTGTACATGTATGATGTTTGCCTGAACTACGTCGGTATTTCCCCCAAAGAGGAAGGGATGATGCAGCACAACAACGGGAGGTATTTCCCTCAGTGATGAGACCAAGGTTATCGAACCAGTAGGAGAACCACGCAATACCACTTAAGCAGCTCCTGCACACAAAGAACAAATACTTGCAACCCGACGTAAGAGAGGGGTTGTCAATCCCTCACAGGTAAAAAGTTAGGTAAAATAGTAGTAGATTGGATAAATAGATCTCACGGGAACGCGAGATAAAATAAATTATAAAAATTGCAGCAAGGTATTTTTATATTTTTGGATTAATAGATCTGAAAATAAAAGCAAATAAAAATAGATCGCGAAGGCAAATATATTAAAGAAGAGACATTGGGCCATAGGTTTCACTAGTGGCTTCTCTCGAGAAAAATAGAAAACGGTGGGAAAACAAATTACTGCTGGGCAATTGATAGAACTTCAAATACTCATGACGATATCCAGGCAATGATCATTATATAGGCATCACGTCCAAGATTAGTAGACCGACTCCTGCCTGCATCTACTACTATTACTCCACACATCGACCACTATCCAGCATGCATCTAGTGTATTAAGTTCATGGAAAAACAGAGTAATGCAATAAGAATGATGGCATGATGTAGACAAGATCTATTTATGTAGAAATAGACCCCATCTTGTTATCCATAATAGCAATGATACATATGTGTTGTTTCCCCTTCTGTCACTGGGATCAATCACCGTAAGATCGAACCCATCACAAAGCACCTCTTCCCATTGCAAGATAAATAGATCAAGTTGGCCAAACAAAACCCAAATATCGGAGATGAAATACGAGGCTATAAGCAATCATGAATATAAGAGATCAAAGAAGACTCAAATAACTTTCATGGATAAAAACATAGATCTGACCATAAACTCAAAGTTCATTGGATCCCAACAAACACACCACAAAAAGAGTTACATCATATGGATCTCTAAGAGACCATTGTATTGAGAATCAAACGAGAGAGAGGAAGCCATCTAGCTACTAACTACGGACACGTAGGTCTACAATGAACTACTCACGCATCATTGGAGAGGCACCAATGGCATGATGAACCCCTCCATGATGGTGTCTAGATTGGATCTGGTGGTTATGGAACTTGTGGCGGCTGGAATTGATTTTTGTCGACTCCCCTGGTGTTTCTGGAATATTGGGGTATTTATAGAGCAAAGAGGTGGTGCGGGAGGCCACCGAGGTGGGCATAACCCACCTAGGCGTACCTGGGGCCCCAGGCGCGCCCTGGTGGGTTGTGCCTTCCATTAACCATTTTATGAGGTGACATACCCATAAGACCCCTATGGTACTTCTTCGGCACATCTTGTGTCTTCTGGTCCAGAAAAATTCAACAAAAAGTTTCGCTGCGATTGGACTCCGTTTGGTATTGATTTCATGCGATGTAAAAAACAAGCAGAAAATAGCAATTGGCACTTGGCACTATGTCAATAGGTTAGTACCAAAAAATGATATAAAATGATCATAAAATGATTGTTAAACATTCAAGAATGATAATATAACAGCATGGAACAATAAAAAATTATAGATACATTGGAGACGTATCAACGTACGTACAGTCAGGGTGCAAGAAACTAAATACGGCCACGTACGTACATACAGGCGGGGTCTCGAACTCCTAATCGTGCATATGTACGGCCAGGGCTCATGTACATGGAGAAGCAGCGGAGGGCAACAACGACATCCTGTTCATCGGTAGCCAACCGGCTGGGTCGGAATGGAGAAACTGCGTCGTGTTCATCGGGAGGCAATGGAATGCATCCTGTTCATCGGGAGCCAACCGGCTTGGACAGAACAGCCGAAATGAGGCCTGGCGTACCGTAGAACGGAGCAAATGGCCTTCTGTTCGACCGGCTACGGTCGAAATAGGGGTCCTGTTCATCGGGAGGGGTGTGACGTACCGCTAAACGGAGGAATCGAACTTGTGTTGGAGCACTATGGTCAAAACATGGGTCATGTTCATCGGGACGGGTGTGGCGTATCGCAAACGGAGGAAACAGACTTGTGTTAGAGCGCTATGGTCGAAACAGGGGTCCTGTTCATTGGTGGGGTGTGGCGTACAGCAAACGGGACTCCACGGGGCTACTGTTCACCCACTGTCGACTTCCTTCAGCCTCCACCTGCACTGTTCATCCACAGCGTCTTCCACCCGCCTCCACCAGCTACTGTTCATTCATGGGATACTATTCATCCAGCCCTCGACCGGCTACTACTCAACCAACCCTCCACGGGGTCATGTTCATCCAACCCCAACCAGCTGCTCGGCTGTGGCGGCCTCCTCTTGGGGTCCTGTTCATCCAGGGACAACGACCTACTACTACTACCACGGGGTCCTATTCATCCAACCCCACCAGGAACTGTTCATCTAACCCCAACCACGTATGTCTCGACTCGTTCAACCAACACCCACGTTCACTGTTCATCAAGAGGCAGCGGGTTCGATCGGCTTCAGTTAGCATCAGTAGCGAAGGAATCACTCGGGTTCAGTTAACAACAAGAGATCGATCAGGGTTCAGTAACGTAGCTAGTGCAATTGCTCGGGTTAAGCTAGAGCCCAAAGCCTCGTTCGGGTTTAGTTAGAGCGCAACACCTCACACACACGTGCGTACATGTACGAGAGAAACGCGCAAACCTTCGTGCTTCGCTCGGCCCCGGCCACCCACCGTAACCGGGAACTCCCTGAAATTTTCCTCGCCCTCGCTTCTACCACGATTTTTCCTTCATGGACGGCCCAAAGAAATGCAGGTGCGTCTCCCGCCCGCCCAGGACGAAAAGCCCTTTTTCTGTCATGATTTTTTGTCATAGAAGTAGGAGCCCACCACATCTATGATGATACCGGGTTTTCTCACAATTATCGTCATAGAAGTGTCATAAGCATGACGGAAAAAAAATTGTTCGGCCCAAAATGTCACGGGTGTGTCTTTTTTGTAGTGATGGGGATGATGGAAGGATGGTGCGCATCATGGGCCCAAGACACAATATACACGTACTCAATATATTTAACACCACCACCCCACAGTCGAAGCTGCGCCAGAGACGCAAAGACTGGAACGAAACTCCTCGAAGGTGGAAGTCGACAATCTCTTAGTCATCACATCGGCGAACTGTTGTGCGGTCGGAACATGGAGGACCCGAATGCATCCAAGGGCCACCTGCTCACGCACAAAGTGAATGTCCAGCTCAATGTGCTTAGTCCGGCGATGATGAACGGGGTTTGCGGAAAGGTACACCGCAAAAATGTTGTCGCAGTAGACAACCGTAGCCTGAGAGACATCATGATGCAACTCCTGAAGTAGTTGTCGTAGCCAGGTGCACTCGGCAACGACGTTAGCCACAACTCGGTACTCAGCCTCTGCGCTAGAGTGCGAAATGGTGGGTTGTCACTTGGACTACCACGAGACGAGTGAAAGACCGAGGTAGACGCAATAGCCAGAGGTGGAGCGGCGGGTGTCAGGGCAGCCGACCTAATCCGCGTCGGAGTAGGCCACCATCTCCAGAGAAGTGGTCGTTGTGAGAGTGAGCCCAAGAGCCATCGTGCCGCGGATCTAGCAGAGAATCCGCTTCAGGAGGGTCCAATGGGAGTCACGTGGGGCGTGCATGTGGAGACACACCTGCTGAACATCATACTGTAGATCCGACCGGGTGAGAGTCAGGTACTGAAGAGGACCAATGATGGACCGGTAGAACGGAGCGTCCGATGCGGGAGAGCCCTCTAGAGCAGAAACCTTGGCCTTCGTGTCAACAGGAGTAGCGACAGGATGACAGTTAAGCATGCCGGCACGCTCAAGTAGTTCATGCACATACTTCTACTGATGAAGGAAGAAGCCGTCGGGTCGAGTGGGGTGGGGTTTAGGGTTCGGCGCGGGGTGGGAAGAGGGGAGCGGTGCAGTGTGGGGAGGAGGGGTGCGGAAGCGGGGGTGTCGTCGTAGCGATCGGCGGCGGCGACGACTTGGAGGAAGAGACCGCGGCGGCGGCGGGTGGCGCGACGAG